>NC_084973.1:31206307-31243807 GCF_963691925.1 Scomber scombrus
ACTGACAAATTTATGTAACTGAATTCTCTTTTTCCTCTTTTACTGCCTACAAATGCACAAGGGTCAGTGACAAATAAGGGTTGGCAAGATGAGCAATTCAAATATATCTTAGAAAATAGTTTTAAAAGCAGCATCAGGTTTGTTAAAATGTACGTTTTGTATTTTTGTTGGTTTTTTGTCATTTGAAATGACATTTGCACCATTTCTTTACCAAAAGTAAGACTTAATGCTCCTGAAAATGTCAAATGGTGTAACCACAGATTCCCCAGATTAAATGTAAGATCATGCCAAACTAGTTGATATGGTGTTTTATTGTGAATTTAGTGTTTTTAAGCAAGTTGAATTATTTGGTACAAAGTTTTTTATGGTTACACCACTTAGACATGTTTGCCATAATCCTCTAATATATTCTCTCAAAAAAGGATTAAAAGCAGAAATGACATTTTTCAATATTTTCTGATATTTTATAGACTTAACAGTTCAATAATTCATTAAAGAAAAACTAACAATTTCATCAATAATGTAAATAAGCATGAGTTGCTGTAGAAATTATTATTTTTTCCCATTAAAAACAGGGTGGTCTGGGAGATTTGATGATCTAAACTATACATTTTGTTCATCTTCTATTGATAAATGTTGAATCTACAATATAAAACAATACAATACAATAAAACTATTTATTTTTTCCATGGTAAACATGAATTAATCACTCCATTCAAATGAATTAGCTCGGTTAACTGGCAAAACAGACAGAGAAGGAATTAGCCAATCACAAAAAAGTAGCTCAGTTTCTGCCCAGCAACAGGTTGCTAAGGGCAGCTAAGGCCCTACGGTTGCTACGGCGATGTGAGAATCTGCTTGGAAATTCTCAAAATGCCCCCAGAATTTGGCTTCTGACAAGGTCCCGAACAATTGCAAACTGTGAGAAAACCGTAACTCCTGCCCAAAAACCGAAAACACTGTGAGAGACACAGAAGCCTGCAGATTCTGACAGTGTTTATTTTATTCAGATATTCCGTAAAATGAGCGCGTAAGCTCAGTGCGAAGACAGAGTGAGATTCTTTTGGGAAAAAAAGACGATTACATTAGGGTCAATGGGGAGCGAGACAGGTATTGCCGTCGGTTTCGGCCCCCCCGTTTAAATTTTGTGCAGACCCCGCCTTTCAATGTCACATTTTATGAATCCCAACATCTATGTCTAAGTTTTGACCAGAAATTATTTGTCTCCTTTTTACGGTTTGGCCGTGAGCTCGAGTTAAAAATAAAAATTAAGGTTATTTTTTACTGGTTCTCGCACTCAAGCTAACTGACGCTTCCACTGTAACTTTGAAGAAAAAGTGATTTCCACTCCTCGTTTGACTGCTCATAGTTTGAAAAGTTTACATGTTATGTAAAAACAGTTTGGTGTTTTGGAGAGAGAAGAAGTTTTCCTCCGTTTTAAAGTTTGAATCACATTTCTACGTGCAGGTATGAGAGAGGTAGGTGACTCCGGAAAAAGGTGACATTTTGTGGGTTTAAAAAAAAATTCCCATTCATTTCCAATGGAGAATTATTCCCACTTTTTTGGGAATAACTTTGGGAAAAATTTGAATTTCAACACCAAAATTCATAGCACTTATTTCCCGATCGAGTCACACGTTTTGATGTATATTAGGGGGTGGGCGATATGGCAAAAATATCATATCACGATTTTTTCATAATAAAATCACGATCACGATTTTATCACGATTCTTTTTTACATTGATTTTTGAGACTAATTTGCAAGTTTCTGAACAGTGCAACAAACTGTTTCCCATTACAATTTCTCTCAAAGCAATATAGGTCCTTATTATTATCGTCGACATGTTCTAATCCTTCACGATCTAATATCGTCATATCGCACACCCCTAATGTATATATTGTCAGGGTTTTCTCAAAGCTGCGGGACGAGATACGTGCCGAAATTTGGCGGAAGAATAATAAGTAGGGCTTCGGGCACTACTGAAGCCTCACCTTCTGGGACAGACCCTCTGCTCTCCACCCGTCGGCCCTCCATGGCAGGGCGGCGGGCTGACGGCGGTGTAGAACGCCGTCTCCAGGTAGCTCAGCGGTAACGTCCTGTTGACCGGCCGTTGAATCTGCGCCCCGCTCCACCGGGTCAGAGCCGCTTTGCTGCCGGCGTAGAAGTGAACAAGGGCCGGAATGGTGTCGAAGGCTTCCTCCTCGAGGCTGTACTGGACCCGGGTGTACGTCTCGCTGGACTGCAGCACCGTCTTCTTGACGAGGAAGTGGAGGGTTTTCTGTTCCCAGTGGCTGGTGAGGACAAAGTCGCCCTGACTGGACTGAGAGTCTCTGATGAGGAAGTCACCGTGGTTCACCACCAGACTCTCCGAAACCTGAGGACACATTTTAAACCTTTACATACTGTTCATAGTCTGTCTCATAATTAGTTTGAATGCTGATTTTTGATTATTTTTTAAACAAACACAGGTCAAATTTGTACATCTACATATATAAAAATGAGTTTCAGCTGCACAAAAATTAAAAAATTATGCATTTTATTAAGAGTGAAATATATTAGCCTATCAAAGAAATATTGGTATCTATTATTTGTTTATATATAGGCAGCATTTTATGTATATTTAATCCTTTTTCCTAATTCAAGTTTAATATTTGCATTTTAAACTCCCAGTGAAGTTTACGGTTTCAGAGCACTGATTTCATTTTTAACCACATTTGGGGGGAAAAGTGTGTTTATCTATATATTCTGTATATATTAGATTATTGACTGATATATCGATATATTTAAATTCCCTAATATCGGTATCTGCCCCTGTAAAAGCTTGTTTTTACAGCTTTCAAATGTAAAAAAAGGGTTAAATGATATTCACATCTTCTCACACAACCCAACGAATGTGAGCTCTGACCACGTTTTGTGTTGGTTTTTGTTGGTAACAGACATGTCAGATTAAGTCACCTTGGTTAAAGCACTCATACCTCAGTGTGAACTTTGAGCTTCACTCTTTTTACTTTTTGTGGTCCAGCATGCACCTTTGCATAAGTGTGATATAGAAACGTGAAGCCTCCACTACACACACACTGAGAATAGACTTACTATGCACTTCATTGTGTTTCTGTACTGTAGCCAGAAATGTGCAATCTGTGTATAACTCTACACTGTTTGAGTATCAGTATTTATTGTATTTGTACAGTGTTATAAATCATGTTCAGTGTATTACTGCAGATATCTGTTTACTGTAGGTGCAATCATTTTTTTATTTGTCAATGATTATGCACATTGTCCTTTTATAAACTAAAAGTGACATAAGAAGTCCAACATAACAGCAGTGTTGGGGAGTAACTAGTTACATGTAACAGCGTTAAACAATTTAATTACAGAATAAATGTAACTGTAATCTGTTACAGTTACTGAGAACAATGTTGATGATTACAAAGGAGGTTACATCTGAAGCCAGACCTTTAAGATTTTGCTCATTTTTTAATATCTAACATGTTACTGAATACATATATTGCTGTTTTTAATTATTTTAAATCAATATTTTTTCATTATATTTAGTAAATGAATCATGACTTGGGCTTAAATGGAGTCACAGTACCAATTAAACCCACTTTATTCATCAAATATCTTTATTTTATATTCCAAAATCTACATGAACTAATGAATACATTTTCAAATGAGAGATAAATGTTGATTTATAAGAAATGATCTCCCTTATAAATCATGTCAGTATCCATGAAAAACAGCTGGACTTAGATTTTGGTGCTTAATGGGAACACTTGAAAAGTCATCAAATGATGAAGTCATTGAAATAGTTACATTACTTATTACATTTTAAATAGACTAACTAGTAATCTGTAACCTATTCCATTTCCAAATGAACCTTCCCAACCCTGAGTATTAGACACAGGATCTTTAAGGTTGCAGTCACGTCTTGGTTCTTCATCAAACTGTGTAGAGCTGCAATGAGAAGCCGATTTATCTATTGGTTGTCAACTACTAAATTAATCTCTTAGTACTTTTTAGGAAGACATTTTCAAGTTTGGGACAAAATGACACATCTGAAGACATCATCTCTTGGGCTTTGGTAAGCAGTGATCGACATATTTCATAGTTTTCTGACATTTTATAGACAAATAATTATTACTACAGGTGTGTGTCATTGAATAAATAGCTGCTGAGTGTGTGTGTGTGTGTGTGTGTGTGTGTGTGTGTGTGTGTGTGTGTGTGTGTGTGTGTGTGTGTGTGTGTGTGTGTGTGTGTGTGTGTGTGTGTGTGTGTGTGGCAGGGTCGGACCTCCCATGGGATGCGTCCGTGGTACCAGGCGTGGCTCCTCAGGTTTGTGCCGCTCAGCTTCAGCTCCTCCTCCAGCTGCTTCCTCAGTTTGTCCGACGGCGGCTCCAACCAGAACTTCTCCTTGGAAAACTTTAAAGGAATCATCATCATCATCATCAGACGGGAAGAAACACACAAATAAAAAATAAAAAAACAACAAAAAACACAAGTTCAGACTATCAGGTAGCCTCCATGTTTAGATCAAGTCCCAGCTGAGCGTTTCATTTCTTTTTAATCACCATTAAGTGAAGCGGTCTGATCTCTGTCCTGAAAAGAAGACGCATGAAATCCTCCTCTTCCTCTCTGACAAAGCAGCTTCCTGTGCTCTGTTTTTGTGAGAATGTTTGTGCGATGTTGGATGAGAGGAGGAGAGGAGGGGAGGAGGAGAGGAGGGGAGGAGGAAAGAGAGGACGGACAGCTCTGGCATTCCCACACTTGGCATCCACCATCCACACTGGCGGCACCGAGCCCCCAGTGTGGATGGTGGTGGTGGTGGTGGAAGTCTTGGCCTCGTCGCCGTGGCAACGTCATTGTGCGACGGGGGTCATCATTCAGTGGCACTTTTGTGTGTCGCGTCTTTTTACACAAACACACACGCAACACAAAAGGAAAGAAAACGGCGCTACTGTATATCAAGAGTCTGTTTTTTATTTTACAACGACGACGACGACGACAACCAGGACGGGTTGGGAATGCTTTTGTTTTTAAGACACACACATACACACACACACACACACACACACACACACACACCCACACACACACAGATATATACACACGTACACACATACACACACATACACACACAGAGATTTACACATACAAATATACACACACACACATACAGATACACACACACAGACATACATACACACACACACCACAGATACACACACACACACACGTCCACACACACTCACACATACTGTATACACACACGCACATAGATATACATACACATATATACACAGACACACAGATATACACAAACAGATATACATACACACACACACACGCACACACACACACACACACACACACACACAGTTACTGTTATATATTGGTTCTTGGTGACACGTCGCTTTCTTCCCCTGACACCTCCCACCCCTCCTGCTCTAACTGAATGGTTTGTCCCTCTGGCTGGACTGGGAATCAAGGACTGGGCGCTGGGCCAGAACCACTTCAAAACAACACAGTGTGCATGTGTGTGTGTGTGTGTGTGTGTGTGTGTGTGTGTGTGTGTGTGTGAGGGTAAGGACCTGGACGTCCCTAATGAAAAGCTTTAATTTCATTAGCATTATCATTCATTACCAGCTTGCCCCATTCAGACAAGTGTGTTTGTCAAGTATGCAAGTATCCAATTATAAGTCAATGAACTGGAAATTCTCTCGCTTTCTGTATCTCTTTATGTGCTTTTTTTTTGTTTTTGTTTTTTTTCCAGGAAGAGCTGCCGGGCCGAATCGAGGCCGTCGCCGCTACCGCCACCACCGTTGCCAGCGGTAACCCAGACAGCTTTAAAGTATTCCCCCTGCATTCCCCTTCCCCTGTCACCATCCTGATTGAATTAGAGCCTGAGTGCCGTGTGGAGAGGATCACAGCAGACGGAGAACGAGGTTTAATTTAACCTTCAGTGAACCTGGTGCCACAGCTATGGGGGGGGGGGGGGGGGGGGGGGGGGGAGACAGAAAGTCTTTTGTCCGATGACGAGAGGAGGAAGAAGCTAACGGAAGACACGCATAAACTAGACAAGAAGAAGAAGAAGGAGAGAGTAAAAATATAACTGATGTCATGTAAAAGAGAGAGAGAGACGCTCACCTTCACATATTCTCCGCTGCTGTCTGTCGAATCCAGACGACTGAAAAACAGAAATAACACAAGTATGAGAACTTTGTATCTGTTATATTTTATATTCTGCAGGTTTGTAACATAAAGTTTAGCCTCTTTTTTCCCCCTTTGCTTGACTTTGGGGATTTACTGTACTTGGTTCAATGATGTTTTATGTGTCCATGTGGTTTAGTTTGAATTTAAAGGGTTAAAATGTGAAAATAAACGTATGAATAACTTGCACACATTCTTTTTTTGTGGACCCAGCATCAAATTTCTGCTTTTAATCCATTTTGAGAGAATATATTAGAGGATTATGGCAAAAATGTCTAAGTGGTGTAACCATAAAAACTTTGTACCAAATAATTCAACTTGCTTAAAAACAGTAAATTGTCAATAAAACACCATATCAACTAGTTTGGCATGATCTTACATTATAACTTTATATTAAATAAAGGTAATGGAATACAATTGTTCTAAATATTACATTTAATCTGGTAACCATGGAGATCAGGAAACATTTACATGTTTTAAATGAAGTCATTATTAGTATAAGTCCACTTAAATACACTGTAGGTGATAAAATATGTAATATTTATCATTCTTTTGTGGTTACACCATTTGACATTTTCAGGAGCATTCAGTCTTTTGGTAAAAAATGGTGCAAATGTCATTTCAAATGATATAAAACCAACAAAAATACTAAATGAACATCTTATCAAACGTGATGCTGCTTTTAAAACTATCACATATAAGAGTTAGAAAAGTAGCTTATGGTTAAAATTTTGGCTTAAAAATGATTAATGTTCTGTTGGTCAACTAGTCAATTGACCAACTAATTGTTGCAGCTCTAATTATAGTGTACACCTGTGTTTCAAACACTGTGATCAAGATGTCTGAGCAGGACATTTTACAATTGATAGATAAACTCTTCCTGTTAAAAGGGAGTTTTTTCTTGCCATTGTCGCTAAGTGCTGCTCATGTGGGAATGTTGGGTCTCTTTAAAATTAAAACCTGAAGAGTTCGGTTTAGAACCTGCTCTATGTGTAAAGTGCCTTGAGATAACTTTGTTGTGATTTGGCGCTATATAAATAAAGATTGATTGATTGATTGAAACTTGGGGAGTGTTGTAGGAGTGTAAATCACAAGTTTTTATTCGATTCGATGAAGGAGCGAGTGATCGATAGCTTGAAATCTATTCTCAAACCATCTTAGAGCCAGTGAAGTGTAGCTAAAAGCAGAGTAATGTGCTCACTCTTCCTTGTTTTGGTTAAAAGTCGAGCAGGGTTGTTATATTTTTGAGGTGACTGCTTTGGTAGTCCAATAAAAACAGCGTTGCAGTGGTCCAAATATGTTCGGGGAAAAAATGCATGAACACATTTTTCAGCGTGTTTGTGAAATGAACGACTGTATTTTGGCAACATTTATGTGATAAAAAGATGTTTTTGGTCACCTACATGTACTTAGTTACTTTCCAGCATTATTTACAGCTCTAATTAACACAGCAGACTCAGTCATAGCAGCATTAATAGCAGCTTAGTCAGTTTTCTGCCTCTTTCTGTCTCTCTATCCATCTCTCCTCTTGCACAACTCTTGACAGCAGCAGTGAGTTATTATTCTGACACCACCCAGCAACTGCTTGCAACACAACAAACTTCTGCAGGGAGGAAAGAGAGGCGCGGTGGGGGGGGGGGGGTATTTCTGCTGCGGTGTAAAAAACATCATATCTGCAAAAAGGAATCACACCAGCTGGCATATCACCAGTTTTTTGAAGGCTCAGGGAATCACTCAGAGACTTTCATCCTCCAGTCAGAATATGTGAATCTGCACGTTGGCAGCGTTGTTTTTCGGTCACTCTGTTCTTCCTCAACGTCCTTCTGCATATTTTTTCATGAGTAACGTCAAGGGAGGTGACCTTTTGTTCCCAAACACAATCTCCAAACACACGCACCAAACAGATGTGAAGTACACACCAGTAGAAAACATGCAGCATGAGAAGCTCCTTGAAAAGTCAAACGTTTGGTTCACAATCTTCACATTCTTCTGGATTACATAATCTAATGATATCACTACTATTTTAAACTTTGTGTGGGTCAGGTTTTGTTTTCTTGTCATTATTAAATCATTATTTTTATCAGCGTAAGAAAACATGTCAATGTGGTCATTAGAAGATAAATTAAACATGTTTTATCATCTGGCCTTAAATACCAGTAAAGCTCGGGTTCAACAGGAAATACTAATTATCTGATTATATAACAAAGTATGCATGTTCAGTTTAGTGTAGACCTTCTCTACAGACAGCATGTTATTACTTATTTTAGTTCAACGGCCACACACAGCCCACTTTGATCTCAAGTGGGCCAGACCAGTAAAACCACTGCGTAACAATCTACAAATAATACATAATATTTATATATAACTTTAGTATATTAAACCATCTATTAACAGATGAGATGTCTTAAGAAAAATTTGCAATTCAAACAATATTATGTCTCAGTTTTTTGTCAGATTATTTTGCACAGAAGCTGCTGATTGACACTTTGCACAATGTTTAATATAGGGCTGGGTGATTATTGCAAAAATCGCATGAACAATTATGTATTTTCACAGTTTCTTTTGTTTTGTATTTAACACTGCTGCCCTCACACATGAGGATCTTTAGGGAGTGTAAATAATGATGTTTTAAGGTGTGACGCTGTGGTTAATGTCTAGTTGACTTGATTAGAATTATGTAAAGATCATGGTTTGGGTTAAAATGATCACTGGAGACAAGTTTTCAAATTCCTTAAAGATATGCAACCTTTACTGTCATGGCAACAGTGAACACCACCATTAATTGACATGAGTAAGATTAAGTTGATTTTCTCAAGTTTCTAAATGTCGGTTTAGATTCTTTTTTTTTCGATTAATTGCCCAGCCCTAGTTTAATATATGAAGTTTTCTGGTCAGGGTGGGAAAAAAAACATTGAAGCTTTGCAAACTTATCCAGTGGGCCAGATTCGACACCCCTGTTCTATACTGTCATTACATAAAATGGATATGAATACAGAGGTTCCTGTAGTGAAAACCACTGGAATATACTGTCAAAACATTGTTTGGTACATGGACTGTTTTCATATAGCGCTTTTCTAGTCTTCTTGGCCACTCCAAGTGCTTTTTTACACTACATGTCTCATTCACACATACACGTTAAGTATTTTGCCCAAGAACTTATTGACATGTGGACTGGAGGAGCCGGGAATCGAACCGTATTGCACCTATCGGAAGATAGGTGCAATACAATCCACTCTACCTCCTGAGCCATAGCAGCCCTTACTTACTTACTTCCTTAACTGTCCACTAAGAGCGAGAGCATGGTGATCCTCTCTTGTTCATACAGAATGAATAGAGGAGTTTATATTGGGGCAAACCTTAACAGCTGATATCTATGGCTTTAAAGAGGCAGGTGTGTTTTCTAAAGGCTAAAACTGTAGAATTCACTCAAAGGTAAACTAACTATTGCTAAAAAAAAAAGGGGGGGGGTAATAAACTGTGTCAGGCTGGTTTACGCCACAGCTTTAATGACAGGAAGCAGGTCACAGTTGGGTAACAGACAGGAAGCATCTGAGGCCTCAATACTGGGGCCGACTCAGATGACTGAAAACAAGCCTGTCACAATAACTATCAACTTATCGTACAACAACATAATTATCAGCATCATCATGTCTATTTATCAGCTTATCGTATGATACCTTTGACCTCAGTATCGCCACCCTTCACATTAGCAGCTAAGAGGCTATTCATGTCACATTGGCTACATTATTATACTTATTATATTATCATTATATCAATGGTATAAAATGATCTTCAAATGACAATAATATCGTTTATCGCGATTATTTCTGAGACAATACATCGTCCAATAAAAGTAGATATTGTAAAAGGTCTGAGTCTATCTGCATTAACCCTTTACATACTGTTCATATTCTGACTTGTAATTAGTCTCTACACCAATTCACATTCATGAACTCCCCATCAATCATTAATTAATGGTTGATTAATCCTTAACCCTCCTGTTGTCCTCGAGTCAAGGAAGGAAGGGAGGAAGAAGGAAGAAAGGGAGGGAAGAAGGAAGGATGGAAGGGAAGAAGGAGTTAGGATGGAAGGGAGGAAGGAGGAAGGAAAGGAGGGAGGAAGGAAGGGAGGAAAGGGAGGAAAGAAATGAAGGAAGGAAAGGCGAAAGGAAAGGAAAGGAAAGGAAGGAAGGACGGTAGCGGGAGGGAGGAAAGAAGGAAGGGGGGAGGAAGAAGGAAGGATGGAAGGGAGGAAGGAAGGATGGAACGGAGGAAGAAGGAAGGAAAGGAGGGAGGGAGGATGGGAGGAAGTAAGGAAAGGAGGGAGGAAGGACATGAAGGAAGGAAAGGCGGAAAGGAAAGGAAAGGAAGGAAGGAAGGTAAGGGGAGGGAGGAAAGAAAGAACGAGGGAGGAAGGTAGGGAGGAAAGGAAAGAAGGAAAGAAGGAAGGAAGGAAGGTAGGAGGGAGGGAGGAAAGAAGGAAGGAGGGAAGGAGGTAAAAAGGGAAAGAGGATGGGAGGAAGGAAGGAAAGGAGGGAGGAAAGAACGGAGGAAAGGGACTAAAGGAAATGAAGGAAGGAAAGGCAGAAAGGAAAGGAAAGGAAGGAAGGAAGGTAGGGGGAGGGAGGAAAGAAAGAAGGAGTGAGGAAGGTAGGGAGGAAAGGAAAGAAGGAAAAAAGGAAGGAAGGAAGGTAGGGGGAGGAAAGAAAGAGAGAAGGAGGGAGGGAGGAAGGAAAGGAAGGAAGGAAGGAAGGACAAACGGAAGGAATGAAGGAAGTAGGAAAGAAGGAACTGTCAAAACAGACGGGGTCAATTTGACCTGGGAGGACGACAGGAAGGTTAATAAAGAGTGTATTCTGTTTATTTATGGAAATAAGACATTCACAATCACTATTTTGTTGTTTGAAGGCTGATTTTTGAATTTTTTTGTAATAAATACAGGTCAAATTTGGACATTTGCTTGAACAAAAATGTGTATTAGCTGCTTTTTTATTTCCATCTTTGTATATTCGGGGTCACATCAGACAAAGTCCATCTTGCAGAAATGTGTATAAGGTGTTTTTACAGCTCTCAAATGTTAAAATGGGTTAAAATTTGAGCCTGAACAGCAATGTAAGGGTTGATCTCAATGTGCCAAATAAGCAAATAAGAGATTTAAGTATAGTCTTAAACAGGAACACATTGAACACATCAATCAAGACCAGCTGTGACTGACGTGAGTAAAGCAGCAGTTACACCATAAATTCACATTTTGCTCATCGGTGTGAAATAGTGAGGACCGGACGCTTGGTGACAGAGTGACTGTTCATCGTTACGCACCATGTTGTTCAATAAAACAGTCGTCAACAAGGGAGGAGTTGGACATTTTCCTTCTTAGACCTCAAACTGATGAATCGAAATAGTTGGCGACTGTAACCAATTAAACGTTGCAGCTCTAACAAGAAAGAGACACTTTTATCTGTAGTTGGTTTTAATAGACATCTGGTTTGTGGATAAGCTCTCTTTTTAAAGCTTTCGGGAACTTCAGTTAAAACAAGTTTATCAGCTGGTAGATAACATGTGTTTCTGAAGAAAGAGACTCAGAGCTGCTGTGAACTTCAGCCTGGAGGGAAACTCCCCAAATGAGCATCAGGTTTTACAGCACTTCCTGCTCCATAACATCACCATCCACACACACATACCTATCTAAAAGCTCCTTTAATAATAACCCAAAACAAATGTGACACCGCCTACAAAGAGCAGGTTTACTACAGAGGCTCAAACACTAGTGAGAAAAAACAGGAACCTCTGAGTCTGTTTGACCTTTTAAACTAAGGTTGTGGCTAAACTGGAAAAGAGAAGTGACTCTTATCACGATAGATCCTCTCAAGATAGGAAATCACCAGCTCGGTTCATTAGAATCTGATTGGGGCATTTCTTTAGTAATTCACAAGTTTTCACCCAGAGGTTCAGTGCTTTTGAATGACCTTACCTCTTAGTTCTCTTCTCCTGTGCTTATGATTGAGCGCTTTTAAAGCACTTTAAATTAAAATGTTTCATTTGCACTGTATGTCCTTTTAATGATTTTAAAGCAAATCATTATTTTATGCTGCAACCAGTCGTGATTGACAGGTTGATTGATTCACAGGTTCAGGAGCGCGGACAGATAGACTGCAGGAAAATAGCCGTGAACTTGTTTTCTCCGGAGTTGTGTGGTTATAGTCGGAACAGCTAACTTGGTTAGCATCACCAGGTTGCCGGTGTAGACTGTGGTAGGTCCAGCCCTCGCAACCTCCCCCGCTCCGTCCTCTTGCTCCTCCTGATGCCCATATAAGTAGAATCCGTGTTTTTATTTTTCCCAGCATGCACCTGAAATTTTGAAGATGGCGCTGCTCAGATCCGAAACTATTGGCCTCCGAGCAGCAGTCGGTTGGAATAAAATATATTTTTGACCTCTTTCCATGAAATGATTGTGACAATGTGATTTATTCTTGATAGATAAAGTGTAAATATTCTCAACATTGTATTGATCAATCTCATTATACCTGGTCAAAGGTGATTACTGATGTGTATAAATAGAAAATAAAAAGAGGAACGTGTCTGGAAACGAAATTATTCCAACTTTATGGGCGACCGTGTATATAAATATATAAATATATCAATATCGGCATTTTTTAAACTCCCTACTATCAGTGTCGTTGAGTTCAGTTTGGTTCTGTTGACGTATTTTAGGGTCCAGTTTAGTTATTCATCATGATTGCATTGTTGTTTTTGCATTTTGAGTAAATGAAACCAAACTGCTGAAACCACAAAAACCTACATCCTGTGTCTTGCTGTCTGTCTTGAGGACATGTGAACAGAAGTTGCTCCATAATATTATAAGTGCTGACCGGCTGATACCAACTGAACTTATATTAAGTCCTAGAAATTATCAGCAAAGCATTTTCTCCATTTGGTTTCCAGAGTACGATGCCTTCATGGTTTAACATGACCGTCTTCATCGAGCTGTTAAACTATCTAAACTCCGCCTTTTGTTGTATAAACATGATGAGTTTTACATATACAGCTTTTACTCAGACACAGACAGATTTACATTTACCGACCGAGCCCCGTCTTTACGTGAAATGTGTCAGTGCTGGGAAACAGCTGTAAACTGTGACGTAATGAAACTTATCTCTGCTGTTGAGGTTTTAATTCATGATGACGCTTTTTTGTGACAGTGAACATTCAGCCGGGACTCCAACAGCAAGTTATAAGTTTGTTAGATAGTTTGGTCCTTGACGGGGTTCCAGGTATTCCCAGAAAAATTTAGACTATTTTAATTTCACTACTATTATCATTGACTAAACGTTCGCCCCAATGACAGAATGTATGAGAAAGACTATCGTGTTCACAGGTTTCACTCTTCACTGCCTGATGTCTATCAACTGGACACCAAACAGGTTGAGAAACACAGTTCAAGACCGTTCTTTAGGGGCAGCTGTGGCTTTGGAGGTAAAGCTAGTCGTCCACCAATCGTAAAATCGGCAAATCTCTACACTAAAGTAAACTGGTTATCGGTTCATCTATAAAACCATTCTGGGTTAAATTCCTTCTTACTCATCTTCACTTTTAATATAGAAAACATGGAGGTCACAATCTCCGGTCAATGGACATTTTGCAACTGGTTGTTCCAAAAGTAGGAACTGAATTGGGAAAGAAAGTTCTCATCTACTGTTGCTAGTCAAAACATTTCAACAAGCTACTTTTGCTTTTTACAGCAGTACTTCAGTAAGGCGGAGAAATGATTTAATATCTTCATTTACTGACTTTTAGGTTAGTTATTTCTATACAAATTATTGATTACATGCCAGTTTTAATTAAAAAATAAACTGGTTATTGAATTTTTGTTGCATATAGTATTACGAGTTTGATCTGATTTGATGCATTTCAGTGGAGAAGTATTGTTTTGATCATCAGTTTTATTATATTTGACGTAGTTTTGCATACGTTTATCACATTATGATTCTGTATGTTGATATGTTTATGGGTCAGTGATAAATAAGTGTTGGCAAGATGATCAATTCAAAAAAATAGTTAAAAATAGTTTTAAAAGCAGCTTCAGGTTTGTTAAAATGTACATTTAGTATTTTTGTTGGTTTTATATAATTTGAAATGACATTTGCACCATTTTTTTTACCAAAAGTAAGACTGAATGCTCCTGAAAATGTCAAATGGTGTAACCACAAAATAATTATACATATTACATGTTTTATCACCTACAGTGTATTTAAGTGGACTTATACTAATAATGACTTCATTTAAAACAATGTAAATGTTTCCTGATCTCCATGGTTACCAGAGTAAATGTAATATTTAGAACAATTGTATTCCATTAGCTTTATTTAATATAAAAGTTATAATGTAAGATCATGCCAAACTAGTTGATATGGTGTTTTATTGAGAATTTACTGTTTTTAAGCAAGTTGAATTATTTGGTACAAAGTTTTTATGGTTACACCACTTGGACACTGGGTTGCATCCCGTCATTGACCCAAATATCATAGTGTGTCCCTTTAAATTTAATGACAGAAGATTAATTTATACATCTGTTAAATTATTGCTGCAAACAATGTACGACTGTGGTGCAAATGTGTGACATGGTCGATCCGTAAATTACCCGCCGAGATGAATCACCTCACACTTTATATTTGTGGCTTTCCTGTTTTGATGAAGCAGCTCTGCTCTTTTCCTCTGAAGCATAACGTGACCTTTTTAAAAATATACATTTCTAACGAGGTAACTGAACATTTTTGTGGAGCAGACACAAGTTATTAGTCAAAGCAGATTATAAATGTCTGGAGGGGATCTTTAATAAGCCCAATATTATAATTCATTCAAATGTAATAATTTATTTCTTGCTTTTTATTTCACTTCCTCTATTTAAAACTGCAGGAAACTGGTGTTTAATGAGTTTAGAAAATAGTATTATAGAGCTGCCACCAACTATTATGATCATTGATTTATCATTTTGAGTCACTTTTTAAGAGAGAAACAAACTGAGTATCTTTGAGTTGTGGACAATAAAAGACATTTGAGGACGTCAGCTTGGACTTTGGGAAACAGTGATCCACTTTTTTTGACATTTTCCAAAACCAATCAAGTAATCAATTAATCAAGAAAAAAATCTGATTGATTGATTTTCATATTATTCTATGTAACTTTATGATGTTTTATTCCAATTATTATCCATAAAATGTCAGAAAATAGTGACAAACACTGTTATATGTTATACTTACAGCCCATAGTGACTAGTGATAGTATATAAATGACATTTTTCCTAATCATGACATATTTTAGGGTCATTTTGTCTTCATAAATGACAATTAATTTTAATAGATGACAACTAATTGACTAATTGTTGCATCTCTATTGTTGATGTTCCTGTGTAATATGACGACAATGATCATTAAATAATTAATTGCCAACTATTTAATGATTAATGATGTGAATACTTTCTGGTTTGTTTCGTCCTCTTTGACAGTAAACTGAAGATCTTTGAGTTGTGGACAAAATAAGACATTTGAGGATGTCGGCTTGGAGACGTGTAACCACGGTAACCCATGCCAACCATAAAGCGTGAACTAATGTTTTTTTTTTAAAATATATCGTCTAGCAAAGTGAAGCGTTACTGACATTACGCTGGAGCTGCTTTAGGGCCCGACTGATAATGGAGCTTTTGGGTCGATACCAATACCAATATTAGAGAGTAAAGAAGTTCTGATACAGATATATCGGCCAATAATCTTATATAGACAGAATATGAAGTTAAAAAGCACTTTTTTTGGTAATGTGGTTATCAAACATTGGATAAAGATATTAGATAGAGTGACAATATTTTACAGTTTAAATATAAACACAGTGCACTGAAACAATAAACTACACTGGGAATTCAATCATTATAAATTCCTATAAATAACAAAACATACAACATAAAAACATGTATGTTTATATATTAAACTTGAATTAAGGTTTTATTATTTTTTTATTATTGACTGATTTAAGTATCAAATATACATAAAACACTGCCAATACAATCTTTTTTTTAAATTGGTGCAAATAGTCAACATATATGCCGATATATCTGTGATAGCGTCCAGTGCTTGTATACTACAATACTTCACATACTACTGGATTCATACTACAGTTTAGACAGTAAAGAAATCTCACATACTGTTTTAGTGTACTAAATATCATTGGTTAGTATAGAGGTTCAGAAACAGAAGAGGACCCACTCCCTACTGTAGATATAAAAGACTCATTGATTACTAAAACACAACTATTCTTATTTTCATGTGATTATACACTAATTAAAACATATTAATTATACTAAAATCCATTCTGCTAGATGCCACTAAATTCTACCCAATGCAACTTTAAATGCTGTATTTCAACTTTAACATCAACTATTCTTATTTTCAGATGATTAAACGCTAATTAAAACATACTTCATACATACAAGAGCAGAGAGAATCATCATAGAAACACTACATCCAGCTCCCTCACTGCTCAAACACAAACACTAGCACATACAACCTCCGACACAGACCAGCGGACACAGAACACGCTGTTTATAAGAGCTTCTTCTTCTCTGCCACAGTGAGACAAAATAAACTGATGTCCTGACTACCTCATACTAGGCCTGGGGGCAATTAATCGGAAAATAATCGAAACCGACATTTAGAAACTCTAATGGACTTAATCTTGCTCATGTCAATTAATCGTGGTGTTCACTGTTGCCATGACAGCAAAGGTTGCATATCTTTAAGGAATTTGAAAACTTGTCTCCAGTGATCATTTTAACCCAAACCATGATCTTTACATAGTTCTACATAGTAAGGAAGGAAGGAAGGAAGGAAGGAAGGAAGGAAGGAAGGAAGGAAGGAAGGAAGGAAGGAAGGAAGGAAGAAAGGAAGGAAGGAAGGAAGGAAAGAAAGAAGAAAGAAAGGACAGATGGAAGGAAGAAAGGGAGGAAGGAAAGATGGATGGAAAGAAGGAAGGAAGAAAGGAAGGAAGGAAGGAAGGAAGGAAGGAAGGAAGGAAAGAAGGAAGGAAGGAAGGAAGAACGAAAGAAAGAAAGAAGAAAGAAAAAAAGGACAGATGGAAGGAAGAAAGGGAGGAAGGAAAGATGGATGGAAAGAAGGAAGGAAGGAAGAAAGGAAGGAAGGAAGGAAGAACGAAAGAAAGAAAGAAGAAAGAAAGAAAGGACAGATGGAAGGAAGAAAGGGAGGAAGGAAAGATGGATGGAAAGAAGGACCGGATTGGACTAATCGGCGGGCCGGTTCTGGCACTCGGGCCTCATGTTTGACCCCCCTGCCTTAAAACATCATTATTTTCACTCCCTAAAGATCCTCATGTGTGAGGGCAGCAGTGTAAAATATATAATATATAATATAAAATACATAATGGTTCATCAAGGGAGGAGATAATCGTTCATTAATCGTAATCGAGGTTAAAAGTTCAATTAATGGTGATTTTGATTTTTGCCATAATCGCCCAGCCCTACCTCATCACATTATATTATATTATATTATATTATATTATATTATATTATATTATATTATATTATATTATATTATATTACCTCCTGGGCCTGTGCAATATACACTGTTCTCACCTTTCCCTTTATATAGGGTTTTATGCACTTATAGATTTATGTCTTTCTTGTGTCTTTTTAACTTGACTCAAGAGTTGCTATGTGCGTTTATGCACAAATGACAAATAAAGTTCTTTAATCTTGAATTTTTTGACTTGTTAATATTATATTTAATTTCTGCCAAGTTTATTCAACAGATGCCACTTAATTCTGCACACTGCACCTTTAATTTCCCTCCACGGTCTATCTATCCATCCATCCATCCATCCATCCATCCACCTACCTACCTATCTATCTATCCATCCATCCATCCATCCATCCATCCATCCATCCATCCATCCATCCATCCATCCATCCATCCATCCATCCACCTACCTATCTACCTATCTATCTATCTATCTATCTATCTATCTATCTATCTATCTATCTATCCATCCATCCATCCATCCATCCATCTATCTATCTATCTATCTATCTATCAGTCATATTGAATAGAAATTAAACATTTTTCTGCATCTCTGATACCTTCTCTGCCTGCAACCAGAGCCAGATCAGATTCCTCCTGTTATGTAACCTCACAGTCCGGTCCAGACTGAGCTGCACCCTCCTCACCTCTGACACCCAAAGCCCCCACTAACGAGCCCCCCCCCCCCCCCCCCCCTTCAACTTCACTTCAAAAGCTGCTGTAAATGTTTTACTAAGTTTTTTTTATGGCTTGAAACTGAAACACATAAAGCTTGTTTCCGCTCTGCATGCTTCAAACACTCACTGAAGATTTAAAAAAAAGAAGAAAAAAAAAAGAGGATTGAAGTTCACATATTAAGAAAAATCCTGTGAGATTTTGGGACAAGATGACAAAACCTACACATGTTTCCTCTCAATGTCTCAGTCTGAGAAGAGGAACAGGTTTATTTTTAAACACTCTGACAATAAAAAGAGTTTAAAGTTCTTTTTCTAACCTTTCAGTTCCTCCAGAGCGATACTTTAAGTCCCGGACTTCACTCATCTTGTCCCGCAGCGGAGAGCAGAGACCAGCTGACTGACCCGCAGTACGAAGCAGGAGGAGCCTCACTGCGCATGTGCGCTGCTGTTACACACCCTCGCCCCCCACGCGCGCACACACTCACCACCCGCACGTGCTATAATGGATTCTTAATTGCGACATAAATGATATAAATGTGTTAAATATGATCTATGATGGATTATAATCTTTGTTAGGGGAAAATAATCTGAGATTTAGAGAAAAGGTTTAATATTAGTGTCATGAGCTGTTGTTTTGGGTTGTTTTTTGCACACTATTAGTATTTTTTTTAATTTTATTTAACATATATTTATATATTTGTTTTATAAGTACAACTTTGGGGTACTTTTAGTACTAAGTTTTTAGTTTTTTTCCAGTGAATATCTATCTATCTATCACATTATTCTGCAAATATTTTGACTTTTTCTCCAAATTATGACTTTTAAGGAGTTACATTTTCTCTTAAAAGCAAAAAAATTTTAATTTTAATTTTAAAGTATCAACTAATTTTAATCGTATGAAAAAAATGTGACTTTGTGTCAAAAATCCAAAACTAATTCAATGATTATGTTGACGATGATGATTTTTATTATTATTATTATTACTAATTAGTGTTGAATATATTTATAACCTTTTGTTTTCAATGAATTTTTTATTATATTGTTGTTGTTGTTGTTGTTAATATAGGCTAGTTATCAGTGGTGGTAGCCATAGTAACAGGCCTTTGTTTGTTTTAATATGAGTTTTAATATGAACTCATCCTCAAAAACACAACTCTGTTCTGGTGGAGCAACGTCAAAGCTTCACATGTGATATATATATAACAATAATAATAATAATAATAATAATAATAAGAAGAAGAAGAAGAAGAAGAAGAAGAAGAAGAAGAAGAAGAAGAAGAAGAAGAAGAAGAAGAAGAAGAAGAAGAAGAAGAAGAAGAAGAAGAAGAAGAAGAAGAAGAAGAAGAATACAACTTAATTATTTACAGGCACCTTTTTCCACTTTTGCACTTATTATATATAAACATATGAGAGGATTAAAGAGGAATAATTTGAGTTGTATTAAATATGTTATATTTGAAGCTTTAAGTCATTTTGGTGAATTATTGAACTGTGAAAGTCTAATTTTATAAAGTAAATAAAAAGGTGCTGGTGTTCGCTGTATGGTGTCGACGCTGAACAACAACACAAGAAAAAGAAACTAAATGGTATTAAAGTCTAAAAATATTCCTTTTGCAGAGGAAACCCAACTTCTTCTAAAATAGAGCAGCGAATCAGCTTTTTCTCACCTGCTCCCCACTTCCTGTGAGCCGCTCAGAGGCTTCGTGGTTTCCTGTGAACACGTGACTCCTGTTTGGTTCTCGTCCACGTGTCTGCGCCCCGTCTCCGCTATCGGGTCCATCGGCACGTACACATCCTGTTTGGATATATCTCTCTCTGCTACCGGCGCGTCCCTGCTCCTCGGCGGCTCCTCTCGGCTCTTCATGAGGCTTCCCGCTGAAGAAGGGTCGATGATGTCGGGCGGCGAGGTCAAAGGTGAAGCTCGGTGGAGCGTCGGTGTGGCTGGAAGCGGCCGAGCAGAAACAGAAACAGGCGACGGCCGATCCAGACTGCTCAGGCTCGAGCTGGACAAAGCACTGAGCAGAGGAGAGTTTCGGACATGCTCCCCCTTCCAACCCTTGCTCTCCTCCTCCTCCTCCACCATCTCCCCCTCCTCCTCCTCTTCTTCTTTCATTTTCATCTCCTTCGGCCCCTTGAGGCTCTTCTTCTGCCTCTCGCTCCGTGGCATGGTGCCCACGTGTGTGTACATGTCGCTGGAGTGTGCGTAGCTGGGGCTGTGCAGGCAGGACTCCATGTCGTCCACAGACTGGTCCTGAACCGGTGCCGGTTTGGTAGCGACGAGGCTCCCATCGTGCTCTGGGATCGACTTGTTTTTGACTTTTTCTGACGAGCGGCGGATCGAGAGGTTGGTGAGGCTCCCGAACCACTTTAAACCTGCAGAGGAGGAGGCGGTTAATTAGTGGAAACATTAAAATAAATGCTTGCTTGGTTGGAACAAACATCAACATACACAATAAAAACACTCAATCAGAAAGAAGATAGATTATTAACCCTTTACATACTGTTCATAATTAGTCTCTGCACCAATTCACATCCATAAACTCCCCATCAGTCATTAATAAAAGGTTGATAGTGAAAGTATTCTCTTTATTTATGGAGAAAAAAGACATTCACACATTCACAATCACTATTTCATGATCCAGGACAATAATTTATAGAATATGAAGAATACAACAACATGTTTGAAAGGTGTTTTTTTTTAGTTTTGTACATTTTCATATACAAAAAAATGTAAACTATGGGTCAGATTAGCTCTCCTGTTGTCCTCAAGTCAAGGAAGGAAGAAGGAAGAAGGAAGGAAAGGAGGGAGGGAGGGAGGGAGAAGGAAGGAAGGAAGGGAGGAAGAAGGAAGTAAAGGAGGGAAGGAGGGAGGACGAAGGGGGGAAGAAGGAAGGGACGAAGAACGGAGGTAAGGAGGGAGGAAGGGAGGAAGAAGGAAGGAAAGGAGGGAGGAAGGAGGGAAAGAAGGAAGGGAGGATGAAGGAAGGAAAAGAGGGCGGAATGAAGGAGGGGAAGGAAAGAAGGAAGGGAGGAAGAAGGAAGGTAGGAGGGAGGAAGAAGGGAGGTAAGGAGGGAGGGATGAAGGAGGGAAGGAAAGAAGGAAAGGAAGGACGGAGGAAAGACGGACGGAAGGAAGGTAGGAGGGAGGGAGGAAAGAAAAGAGGAAGGGAGGAAGGACAGAAGGAAGGAAAAAAGGGGGATGGAGGAAGGAAAGAAGGAAAGGAGGAAAGAGAGAGGAAGGAAAGAAAGAGAGAGGAAGGACAGACGGAAGGAAGGAAGGAAGGAAGGAAGGAAGGAAGGAAGGAAGGAAGGAAGGAAGGAAGGAAGGAACGAAAGAAGGAACAGTCAAAACAGACGGGGTCAATTTGACCCGGGAGGACGACACGAAGGTTATGAAAAGTCTGACTATAAGAAACGTGCATATTGTGTTTTTACAGCCCAGATCAGTATCTAAGGGGTTAAACATCACACAGAACCGTCCTGCAGTGTTTATGATGCACAAAGATTTAACATGAGAAGGAAACAAGTCTGCAGAACAGAAACAATCCCAGTATTATATTTAGTGGGATAAATTCACTGCTCTGTTATTATGACTCCTGAAACTAGAGCTGGAAGCAACAGCCTGAAGCTCAGAACAGAAAAGGCTCAATGTTTGGTACATTATGTCTCACTTAGTTTATTTAGCTGGAAATATTCACAGTTGTGCTGAGAGAGAATTCCTCAGAGGATGCAGAATGTCTCGACACTTGATCAAATATCTGATAATAAGGACTCAAAGAATCTCGCTTTCGTATCGGACAAACCAAACACTCACTCCTAAGAGGGTCTTTTGCATTTTTCCACATTTTGTTTCACAACCACTGCAGGTTCTTCTACCCACTTGGAAAGTAATGCAGTCTGCAACCTCATTAAATGCTACATACTGCACCTTTAACCCTCCTGTTGCCTCCTGTTGTCCTCGAGTCAAGGAAGGAAGGGAGGAAGAAGGAAGGAAAGGAGGGAAGGAGGAAGGAAGGAAGGAAGGAAGGGAGGAAGAAGGAAGGAAAGGAGGGAGGGAGGAAGGAGGGAAGAAGAGAGGAAGGGAGGGAGGTAGGGAGGGAGGAAGGAAGGAGGGAAGGAAGGAGGGAAGGAAGAAGGAAGGAAGAAGGAAGGAAGGAGGGAAGGAAGGAAGAAAGGAAAGGAGGGAAGAAGGAAGGGAGGAAAGGAAAGAAGGAAGGAGGAAGGAAAGAAAGGAAGGAAGGACGGAGGAAAGAAGGAAGGAAGGAAGGAAGGAAGATACGGGGAGGAAAGAAAGAGAGAAGGAGGGAGGGAAGGAAAGAAGGAGGGGAGGAAAGAGAGAGGAAGGAAATAATGAGATAAGGAAGGAGGAAGGACAGATGGAAGGGAGGAAGGGAGGAAAGAAAGAACAGTCAAAACAGACGGGGTCAATTTGACCCGGTGAGGACGACACAAAGGTTTAAAGATGCAATAACAGATTTTTAGGCTAACTTGATGCAGTGGAAGCAAACAGACCCAGTTATCTGCAGACTAGCTGCTGAACATAATGGAGCATTTAGATGTTTCCTCAGGAGTTGTAGAGCTAAGAGAGAGAATATTGGACTTTACAATCAGCAGATTGGACAGAAACACGACTCAGTAACTGCTAAATTTGGAAATATGTGAGTGTTGCATTCACTTCTCGTTTCTGCTGAAAACAAGCAGCCGAAACTCCAGTTAATGCACGTTTAACATTTCAAAAATAATCATACTTAAACATATTTTTTGCATCGTTGTAATGTTTAGTTTAGAGAACTTATTGTGGCTTCAGCCTTTTAGTGAGTTTTACATCCTCTAATTCATCTTAAACCGGAGTTCAGCATTCTTCTGTGTTCCTCTTCAAGTGATGTTTGATTCTTCTTTCCTTCCTTCCCCTTTTCCTTTCTCCCTCCCTCCCTCCTTCCCCCTTTCTTCCTTCCTTCTGTCCTCCTTCCTCCCTCCCTCCCTCCTTCTTTCCTTCACTCCTTCCTTCCTTCTTTCATCCTTGTTTCTTTTTTTTCCTCCTCCCTTCCTTTTTTCTTCTGTCCTTCTTTCCTCCCTTCCCCTTTTCTTCTCCCTCCCTCCCTCCTTCCTTCTTTCCTCCCTCCCTCCTACCTTCCTTCCTTCTTTCCTCTGTCCTTCCTACCTTCCTTCTTTTCTTTCCTGCCTTCCTTCCTTCTTCCTTCCTTCCTTCCCTCCTTCCTTCCTCCCTCCTTTCCTTCCTTCCTTCCCTCCTTCCTTGCTCCCTCCTTTCCTTCTTTCTTCCTTCCTTCTTTAGTGAGTTTTACATCCTCTAATTAATCTTAAACATGAGTTCAGCATTCTTCTGTGTTCCTCTTCAAGTGATGTTTGATTTCAATTATGCTTAAATATATCTTATAATTTCAGTTTAATCCAGTATATGTGCGTTATGTGTCGGTATATCAGGCCGTCCTGCAGGTCTTATCTGATGGTCAACTTCAGGAAATGACTTATTGTTTTTTTTTTTTTAAAGGTGTTAATTTCCATTCAGTAAAAGAGAGAACTAGCGCTGTGAACGCAGTCGTTTAAAGAAGCAAAAATATTCATTTAACCCTCCTGTTGTCCTGGAGTCAAGGAAGGAAGGAAGGATGGATGGGAGGGAGGAAGAAGGAAAGGATGGATGGGAGGGAGGAGGACGGAAGGAAAGAAGGAAGGAAGGGAGGAAAGAAGGGAGGAAGAAGGAAGGAAAGGAGGGAGGGAAAGAAGGAAGGAAGGGAGGAAGACGGAAGGAAAGGAGGAAGGAAGGGAGGAAGAAGGAAGGAAAGGAGGAAAGAAGGGAGGAAGAAGGAAGGAAAGGAGGGAGGAAAGAAGGAAGGAAGGGAGGAGGACTAAAGGAAAGGAAGAAGGAAGGATGGATGGGGAGGGAGGAAAGAAGGAAGGAAGGGAGGAAGAAAGAATGAAAGGAGGAAAGAAGGGAGAAGAAGGAAGGAAAGGAGGGAGGAAAGAAGGAAGGAAGGGAGGAAGACGGAAGGAAAGGAGGAAGGAAGGGAGGAAGAAGGAAGGAAAAGGAGGGAAGGAGGAAGGAAAGGGAGGAAGAGGGAAGATAGGAGGAGGGAGGGAGAAAGGAAAAGAGGAAGGGAGGAAGGAAGGAAAGAAGGAGGGAAGGAAAGAAGGAGGGAGGGAGGACAGAAGGAAGGGAGGAAAGAGAGAGGAAGGAACGAAAGAAAGAAGGAGGGAGGAAAGAAGGGAGGAAGAAGGAAGGAAAGGAGGGAGGAAGAAGGAAGGAAAGGAGGGAGGAAAGAAGGAAGGAAGGGAGGAGGACGGAAGGAAAGGAGGAAGGAAGGGAGGAAGAAAGAAGGAAAGGAGGAAAGAAGGGAGGAAGAAGGAAGGAAAGGAGGAAGGAAGGGAGGAAGAAGGAAGGAAAGAAGGAGGGAGGAAGGAAAGAAGGAAGGGAGGAAGGAAAGGAAGGTCAGAAGGAAGGAAGGAAGGAAGGAAGGGAGGAAAGAGGAACAGTCAAAACAGACGGGGTCAATTTGACCCGGGAGGACGACAGGAAGATTAAATCTGTTAAAATCTTTATTATCAGGAAGGTTTTTCATACTTGGAGGTTTTAAATGATTCCCTCGGTGAGATGTGGTCGTATATTTGACAGAGAATTAAAGAATGAGGAACAAGCAGCTGCAAACATTTAATTTTCACTTTGTCATGTTTAAAAAAAACCTCCATTTATTTGCGTGTTGGAGTCGCTGCAGGAATGTTGTTTTACCCCCCGTCTGTTCTCTACTCTCGCTGATGTTTGATTATGTTTCTGCCCCAGGGAGCGATTACACGCCGAAAACACTGACACATATTTATTTCCTCAGCTAAATATAGACTAATGATTTTGAGAAAGAGAGAAAGAAGAAGAAGCTGGGTTTTTATTTCATTTAGAAGCCAGAAGATATCAGATTATCTTCAGACTGTAGGAGAGAAAGAAAGGAAGGAAAGGAGGGAGGAAGGGAAGAAGAAGGAAGGAAGGAAGAAGGAAGGTAAGGAGGGGAGGGATGAAGGAAGGAAAGGAGGGAGGAAGGGAAGAAGAAGGAAGGAAGGAAGAAGGAAGGTAAGGAGGGAGGGATGAAGGAAGGAAGGGAGGAAGAAGGAAGGAAAGGAGGGAGGAAGGAGGGAAAGAAAGAAGGAAAGGAGGGAGGAAGGGAAGAAGAAGGAAGGAAGGAAGAAGGAAGGTAAGGAGGGAGGGGAGGGATGAAGGAAGGAAGGGAGGAAGAAGGAAGGAAGGAGGGAGGGAGGGAGGGAAGGAGGGAGGACGAAGGAAGGAAAGGAGGGAGGAAGGGAAGAAGAAGGAAGGAAGGAAGAAGGAAGGTAAGGAGGGAGGGATGAAGGAAGGAAGGGAGGAAGAAGGAAGGAAAGGAGGGAGGAAGGAGGTAAAGAAAGGAAGAGGGAGGATGAAGGAAGGAAAGGAGGGAGGAAGGAAAGGAGGGAGGAAGGAAGGAGGGAAGGAACGAAAGGAGGGAGGAAGGGAAGGAGGGAAGGAACGAAGGAAAGGAAGGAAGGAAGGACAAAAGGAATGAAGGAAAGGAGGAAAGAGAGAGGAAGGAATGAAGGAAGGAAGGAAAAGAGGGAGGAAGGAAGTAGGGAATATAGTAGGAGAGATGAAAAGCTTCAAATATAAAGAAAACTGACTTTTTATCACTTTCATTTCTCTTTCTCATTGAGTTACGAGTCCTTTACCCAACATGCAACCTGTGCAAAAACTAATGAATTCACATGATTTACAACAATCTTAAAGCGCAGCGGTGGAAAATAACTCAGTATATAAACTGTAGGTCTAGTGAAGCAATGTGAGTATTTCCATGTATGGGGTTTCCCAATAATGGTGTAACTCTGAGGTACTTGTACTTTACCGTAGTAGAGTTTGAGGTACTTGTACTTTACTGCAGTACAGTTTGAGGTACTTGTACTTTACTGTAGTATTTCCATGTGATGCTACTTTCTACATCTCAGAGGGAAATATTGTACTTTCTACTCCACTACATTTATTTGACTTTTAGGATGAAGATACAAGGGATAATATAAAGGATAAAGCTTTTAATCCTCTCCCATTAAATCATCTGCATACTACATCACTCATAATACTGCAGTACTTTTTACTGTAATACTGCATACTACATCACTCATAATACTGCAGTACTTTTACTGTAATACTGCATACTACATCGCTCATAATACTGCAGTATTTTTACTGTAATACTGCATACTACATCACTCATAATACTGCAGTACTTTTACTGTAATACTGCATACTACATCACTCATAATACTGCAGTACTTTTTACTGTAATACTGCATACTACATCGCTCATAATACTGCAGTATTTTTTACTGTAATACTGCATACTACATCGCTCATAATACTGCAGTACTTTTTACTGTAATACTGCATACTACATCGCTCATAATACTGCAGTACTTTTACTGTAATACTGCATACTACATCCGCTCATAATACTGCAGTACTTTTACTGTAATACTGCATACTACATCACTCATAATACTGCAGTACTTTTACTGTAATACTGCATACTACATCACTCATAATACTGTAGTACTTTTACCGTAATACTGCATACTACAATCACTCATAATACTGCAGTACTTTTACTGTAATACTGCATACTACATCACTCATAATACTGCAGTACTTTTACTGTAATACTGCATACTACATCACTCATAATACTGCAGTACTTTTACCGTAATACTGCATACTACATCACTCATAATACTGCATACTACATCACTCATAATACTGCAGTACTTTTATGTATTTGTACATTGCTGTAATTGTACTTTTGCAGAAGTAAAGGATCTGAATACTTCTTCCACCGCTGTTGAGAAAGTTGAAGAACAAAACAGCAGCTACAACAGTAACATGCTGCTCTAACTCTGATGCTTCACTATTAATAATCTAATGATGTCATATATAACACTTTGATGATGATGCATGAGCTACAAGACAGAGCCGAACATCATTAAAGTCCCTGTAATCACTACGGTCCCAGTAGTGACAGATGACTGACACCTGGAGGGTTTGAATCACTGTGAAACACACAAGAAAAACATTGCTCTAGAAAGTGTGTTTAAAAAAAAATAAAATGTCAGAGGTAAAAGCAAACTGAGGGAGGGAAGAAAAAAGTGCAGCTCCCAAAAGTACAGGAAACGTTTAATGTCAAGCTTAAAATCTGTCCTCGAATGTGTGTTTTCTGATGTAATGCTCTTGTTGCCACGGTAACGTTGTTTTTGTCAGTGCCGTCAAAACTGATTGACGGTGATTCATTCATTCATGATTGCAGCCACGGCCATTGACAGATTTATTGAATTACACACACGTGAGTCAGCTTGATGCCTGCGGACGTGACGGAAAGGACAATCTGAGTTACAACATGTTGGGACTCTTCCTAAATGTCAGGAAGGAAAATAAGAAAAATATATATCTAAACCGGAGCATCGTACAGAGCTGCCGGGGTTTAGAGTCTGAGCTGAGAGGATAAAGCCTGGTGAGGAGGTATAAGTATAGCAAGTATACTACGGACCATGTACTTGTAGTGTACTAGAAAGTTTACTAATTTAATACCTCTTCGGACTAAATTGGAACATTTTTAGTTTATAAAAGTATACTTTAACCTTTGTGTCGTTCCTCCCGGGTCAAATTGACCCCGTTTGTTTTTGACTGTTCCTTCTTTCCTCCCTTCCTTCTCTCTTTCCTCCCTTCCTTCTCTCTTTTCCTCCCTTCCTTCTTTCCTATCTCCATCCCTCCTTCTTTCCTTCCCTCATTCCTTCCTTTCGGCCTTCCTTCCTCCCTCCCTCCTTCTTTCCTTTCCTCCTTCCTCCCTTTCTGCCTGCCTTCCTCCCTCCCTTCCTTCTTTCCTCCCTCCCTCCTTCTCTCTTTCTTTCCTTCCTCTCTCTTTCCTCCCTCCCTTCCTTCTTTCCTTCCTCCCTCCCTCCTTCTTTTCTTCCTCCCTCCCTCCTTCTTTCCTTCCTCCCTTTCTTCCTTCTTTCCTCCCTCCCTCCTTTTCTCTTTCTTTCCTTCCCTCCTTCCTTCCTTCCTTTCCTTCCTCCTTCCCCCTTTCTTCCTTCCATCCTTCCTTTCCTTAGTAAGGGATGTTAGTTTGTTTAGAAACGGCTCCAAAGACTAATAACAGAGATCATGTTTTAAGTCTCTGGAGAGTAGTTCTGTGTGAGGCGGACGCTACTGAGCATGTGCAGGAATACGGCTCCATTCACAGCTTCACTAACTTGTTGTGTTGACTATCACAACCTCTGGACTCTATAATGTTCAAGAACTTGGTAATGCTTTATTTCACAGGTCACTAAGTTTTATTCTAATTTGCAGCTATTTAGTGAGTCATTTAACCCTCCTGTTGTCCTCAGGTCAAGGAAGGACAGGAGGAAGGGAGGAAAGAAGGAGAGAAGGAAGGGAGGAAGGAAGGAAGGAAGCAGGGAAGGAAGGAAAGGAGTAAGGAGGGAGGAAGGAAGAAAGGAGTAAGGAGGGAGGGAGGAAGGAAAGAAAGGAGTAAGGAGGGAGGGAGGGAGGAAAGGAGGAAGGAAGGAAGGGAGGAAGGAGGGAGGGTGGAAGGAAGGAAAGAAGGAAGGGAGGAAGGAGAGAGGAAGGAAAGAAGGAAGGGAGGAAGGAGAGAGGAAGGAAAGATAGAGAAAATGAGGGAGGGAGGAAGGACAGACGGAAGGAAGGAAAGGAGGAAAGAAAGATCAGTCAAAACAGACGGGGTCAATTTGACCCGGGAGGCCGACACAAAGGTTAAGTACCTATATTTATCTCATATAAATTGTAAGTACTGACAAGCCTTGACTAACTAACTTAGTTTCCAGTGTGTCAAATGATAACGTAGCATGTAGCTTCTGCTGTTGATTCTCAGGGTATTTCTTGAGACGGGTGATGTAATGATGTAATGATGTAATGTGTGATGTAATGATGTAATGTGGTCAACGTGGTCACCGACTAAACCAACCTGACCCTGTTTCTCTTTTTGTTTGGTTTGTGGCAGATTGCGCCAACCTCTCTATTAAAGGTCAAGTTCACAGTGTTTCAGATGTGTGTTAAACCAGCAGAGAAACAGGTTTTCCTCTCTCTGTAATCCTTCCTCCTGTTTCATACTGACTATTAAAAGATCTTATTTAAAGTATCTGATCAGCTTCTATTGAGCTTCATCAGTGTGAGTTATTCATATCAAGTGATATCTGACACATTTACAGTCTGTTTAGCATCAGATTCCCTCTTAGTGTTTCCCTGTTGAGCTGTGGTGTAACCATAGTAACACAAAGACTTAAAAACACTAAAAACACTGGAACGCTAAAACATAGAAGATGAAGATGAAGACTCCTCTCCTCCTTTTTCTTCCTCTTCTTAGTCCTTTTTCTTTTTCCCTCATTTTCCTACTCCTTCCTCTTGTTCTTTCATCCTTTTCTTTCATTCTTTCTTTTTTTCTCTTTCTTTCTTTCCTCATCTTCCTCTTCCTTCCTTCCTTCTTCTTGTTCTTAATCTTTCTCCTCCTTTTTCTTTTTTCTCTTTCCATCTTTCTTTTTCTCATCTTCCTCTTCTTTCGTTCTTTCGTTCTTTCTTTCATTATTTTTCCTCTTTCTTTCTTTCCTCATCCTCCTCCTCCTTCTTGTTCTTTCTTCTTCGTCTTCCTACTCCTTTTTCTTTCTTTCTTTATTTCTTTCTTTCTTTCTTTCTTTCTTTCTTTCTTTCTTTCTTTCTTTCTTTCTTTCTTTCTTTCTTTCTTTCTTTCTTTCTTTCTTTCTTTCTTTCTTTCTTTCTTTCTTCCTGTCTTTCCTCATCTTCCTCTTCCTTCTTATTGTTCTTACTTACTCCTCTTATCTCCTCCTTTTTCTTTTCTTTCTTTCTTTCTTTCTTTCTTTCTTTCTTTCTTTCTTTCTTTCTTTCTTTCTTTCTTTCCTTCCTTCTTGGACGGCAGAAGATCAACCTTTAAATCCATGTTTCCACAGAAGGAGGACTGTGGATTTATTCCTCCATCACTTCCATAGTAAACATGATGAAGGATCTTCTAATAGTCAGTATGAACAGGAGGAATCATTAGAGATTAGAGACTTTAAAAATGGCGTACCTGTCCTTTAAAATTCAGGAAATTTGTATAAAAGTAAAGTAAAGTATTACCAAGGAGCTATTCTAGCAGTTTCCTCTTATTTCCAGGCTTTAGTCACTAAGCATTTTCCATTTTCTCATTTGATTCTGACTATTGATGCATTTATTCAAAAATAGCTTCAGACAATGCCGAGTGAGCGTCTTCTTCATGAGGCACAAGTTGAAACCGAGCCTCCACCCAAAAGTCACATGAGGAACTACCAACAGAGGGGAAGTGTAAAAGTAACCGTGGGAACCATCATGGCTCTCACATTAAACCTTTACCAACTTCCCAAGTACTTGAATGAGAAAGTTAACTTTTAAATAACTTAAAAGATGTGCAGTGTTTTTTTCCTGTCATGCTCTAATAACAGCAGCACAGTGGTTTGTTTACATCAGGGATGAAATTCAGCTCCAAACAGCGAAGGATTATCGAGTCAAACAGCAAAAAAAGAAGAAGAAGAAGAAGAAGAAGAAGAAGCAAAAGAAGAAGAAGAAGAAGAGACCCACAGTGAGCAGACATTCGCTGTCTTTTCTTAGCTCGACTCGGTGCCAAACTCTGCTCTTAACTGGGCCGCTGTCCATTCAAACCGCACAAAGAGGCGTCTATGCTTCGTTTACAATGGACCAAAACACTGTTTGTAAGTGGAACAGTGAACAAAGAGCCAGAACACACACACACACACACACACACACACACACACACACACACACACACACACACACACACACACACAGACACACTCTCACAATGAAACAAGCCTCAATGGATCCCATTCTTTTATAGGATTACACAAATTAACCCTGACTCATCATGTAACACTATCTCCGTTTCTCCCAGAGCTCCCATTGAACAACAAAGTGAAAACCAATAAAATAACAAACTGAACATGTCACGTCTCTTTTATGCATAATCATACTTGTGTTTTGTGCTCACTTTATATTTCCCCTTTTTGTAAGAATGTGAGGTAACTTTAGTCTTAAAGGACACGTTCATATGTTTTATCTTGTCTTAAAACAACAGTCAGGAGTTTAAATCTAACCCCTAACCCTAAAAGATGCCTTTAACCCTCCTCTTGGAAGGAAGGAAAGGAAGGAAGGAAGGAAGAAAAGGAGGGAGGAAGGAAGGGAGGAAAGGAAAGAGGAAAGGGAGGAAGGAAGGATGGAGGAAAGAAGGAAGGGAGGAAGGTAGGGGAGAGGAAAGAAAGAGAGAAGGAGGGAGGGAGGAAGGAAAGGAAGGAAGGAAGGAAAGGAGGGCGGAAGGAAGGGAGGAAAGGAAAGAAGAAAGGGATGAAGGAAGGACGGAGGGATCAAGGGAGAAAGGAAAGAAAGAAGGGTGGAAGGTAGGGGCGAGGAAAGAAAAACAGAAGGAGGTAGAGAGGAAGGAAAGGAAGGAAGGAAATAAGGAGGGAGGGAGGAATGAAGGACAGAAGGAAGGAAGAAAGGGGGATGGAGGAAGGAAAAAAGGAAGGGGGGAAAAAGAGAGGAGGGAAAGAAAGAGAGAAGTAGGGAGGAAGGAAGGACAGATGGAAGGACAGATGGAAGGAAGGACAGATGGAAGGAAGGAAGGAAGGAAGGAATAGACAGGGTCAATTTGACCCGGGAGGACGACACAGGTTAAAAAAGCGATGGGTTAGACGGTCGTCTGAAGAAAAGCAACCATCAGTCTTTAATTCGTGTTCAGCAAAAAAACATCAAAATTATTATAATATGATTGACGTGATAGCGCCCTCTGGCTGCTGTAGTTATTATGACTGGCGCAAAGAAGAAGAAAATCAGGTAACGTAAATAAGCCAGAACTTACAATCTCTGCTCCAGAAGTAATGAAACCACAAAATCCTACCCTCCTGTTGTCCTCAAGTCAAGGAAGGAAGGATGGAAGAAAGGAAGAAGGAAGGTAAAGAGGGAGGAAGGAAGGAAAGGAGGAAGGAAGAAGGAAGGAAAGAAGAGAGGAAGGAGGGAGGGAGGGAGAATGGAAAAGAGGAAGGGAGGAAGGAAGGAAGGAAGGAAGCTAGGGAGGGGGAAAGAAGGAAGAGAGGAAGGAAAGGAAGGAAGGATGGACGGAAAGAAGGAAGGGAGGACAGAAGGAAGGAAAGAAGGGAGGAAGGAAGGAACAGTCAAAACAGACGGGGTCAATTTGACCCGTGAAGACGACACAAAGGTTAACATTCGTAATTACGCTAAAATGTAAAAATCCAGCCTTAGAAGAATCTTTCTCAACATGTGGGATTGCTTTCTATGTTTGGATAATGATAAAACATCTAATATTGTTTTTAACGAACGTTGTTTGTCATAAGTCCTAGACATTTATGGACAGGTCTATAATAACAGAAGGACAGAGAGATGAGAGATGAGAGAGAGGAAGGAGTGGTTGAAGTTGAGATGTCTTATCGATAAAAACAAGTTAGAATGACGTTAATATCCTGTGCTCACTTCTGTGTTTGAACTTCTGATAACGGCTGCTGTAGTGGAGTCGAGTGGTTTCAGAATATCTGGAAATAAACACCAGAGACACACTTCGGTTTTCTAGAAAGACCAATGAAGGAAACACTGGCTGTGTCCGAAATCACTCACTACCATATTGTAGTGCTGTCCGAATGTCTAGTGGGAATTATTATACCCTATATAGTGTAGACTCAAAGTATCCCACAATGCATCGTTAAAAGTAGTGCACAACCGATGGTCACTAACCAAGCAATATTTACCATCATGCATTGCACTGACGTAATTAACGGCACCTGAGTAGTGTACCGAAAGTACTTTTTTCTTTCTGCAGATGAGCTCCCTATATAGTCCACTGTGTTGGACTCCCTATTACCCCTTTTTTACACCAAGCTGGAGCCGGTGCTGGTTCGGAGCCAGAGCCTGACTAAGCACCGGTTCTTTGCTGGTCTAAAGCAAGAACCGATTACGTCAGCTGGCTCCGTTATACAGTGACGTAATCGCGTGGCTCCTTGCCAGTGGAAAAGCAACAGGTTCGTAAGAGGTGCTCGGGTTAGCACCAACTGAGCACTGGCTCTATCACCAACTCCGAACCAGCACCAGCTACAGCTACAGCTCGGTGGAAAAAGGGGTATATGTGCTTAGGGAGTAGGGAATCAGTGAGTGATTTCGGACACAGCCACTGAATGAGAGACTACGTTGAGTTACAGAAACTAGCAGTGCAGATGTTCATGAATTCAGCTTTTCACACTAATAAAATCTGTGTGGGGACTGGAGGTCGGTCAGGATGGACGGAAGGACAAGTCAACAAAACAATCTCGTCCTTTAATTGGAAAGAGTTGATGGACGGGAGATAAAAATCCACAGTTTTGGGGTTTGAGCATGTAGCAAGCGGACGTCTTAAAACATGGCGAAAAAAAGGATTACAGAGGAGTGATGTGTAAATCTCAACGTTAGGCTAACGAGACGGCACAAATAAAAGAAACTGGGATGTCCGACTAACCTGGAGAACATGGTTAGACGATGTGTTTGCAACTGTATCAGCTACTTTAGACTAGAGCTGGGTATCGATTAAAAAACTACAATACCAGTACCAAGAAGGGTCTAAGCCGGCTGTATTTCCTGAGCACTAAGATGCTCAACATGTTTTATCAGACTGTTGTGGCTAACACTCTTTTCTTTGCTGTGGTGCTGTGTGATGCTAATAGGCTGAACAAACTGATAAAGAAGGCCCAAAGTCTGTGGTTGGTCTGAAACTAAGCACTCTTTGAGGAGGTGACACCGCCCATCCCCTTCCATAAAACACTGGAAAATCTCAGGAGCTCATTCAGCAACAGATTCAGATCTATCTATCTATCTATCTATCTATCTATCTATCTATCTATCTATCTATCTATCTATCTATCTATCTATCTATCTATCTATCTATCTATCCAATCAAAGCACCTTTAAAGAGATACCGAAACCAACTGAGTACTTCATTAGATTCCCATTAACACATTTCAGGTCTCTGTCTTGTATCCGTGGTAACAGACGTGTAGTGTAGAAACACTTTAGAGCGTTTAGGTGGCATCTTGGCTGCTGAACTGCTAAGCTCGTTAACTCAAATTCACCACGACTTCACCACCACAGACGGGTCGTAGCTGCTGTGGCAGTCGACCAATCACAATAGCGCATTAAATCAAAGAACACCTGCATTGATTAGCTGTGAGCAAGTCCATACATATAGTCATATTTTCTAGCTCTGGGTGAAAAAAGAATCGATTGATGGGAGACGTTTCCATACTTGGTATCGATTGATCTACTTTAAACCCACTTAAATCTTTTGCTTGACACTCTGGACAAACACATTAAAGAGTTGGAAGAGTGTATCTACCTATCTACCTCTACAGAATCACACAGCTGGAAAATGGCTGTATTGCGGCCCAGCGGGACAACAAATTGTCGAAAAACTTGGAAACTTCGTTAATAGAGATCCAACCTGTGTTACTAGTACTCTGGAGAATGTAAAATCCACAGTCCTTGTTTATCTATCTTGTATATATAAAACTATTACAGTATGAGGATTAAGCTCTTTAACCCTTACATACTGTTCAGAGTCAAATTTGACCCATTTCTTACATTTGAGAACTGTGAAAAACACCATATAGACATTTATTTTAACCAGACTTTTCTTAATGTGACCCACTGTGTATAAAAAAGTGGAAATAAAATGCATCATTTTTAAACATTTTGTGCAGCTGATACACATTTTTAAATATGGAAATGTACAAGTTTGACCTGTGTTTATTTCATTCAAACATGTTGGACTCTTCATATTCTTAAAAAATGTTCACCTGGACCACAAAACACTGATTGTGATTGTCTCTTTTGTCCATAATATAGAACATTTATTAATTACTGATGGGGAATCTATGAAATATGAGTCAGAATATGAACAGTATGTAAAGGTTAAGTTAGTCTAATCAAGTGGATATCTTCTAACGTTTGGACCTTTTTAGCACAAAACCCTAACTTCTATTTGTGTGACTATTAATTTACTATAAAAACACTCTAACGTTGGCATTTATTGATCTCTTAGAAGCCGGCATGAACATGAGGAAGGATTACATAGAGGAAACATATCACAGAAGACCTGATTGTTCTTTAAACTCCCCAAATATCCCAATTATTATATAACAGCATCATAAAGTAAATAAATGCAACTTACTCAGTTTCCGCTTGTTCATGATTCACAGGTTAGAATAAATATACAATGGTTATAAATTAAAGTATCTTCCACTTATTGCTGCTGTGTGAGCTGCATGCTCTTTACTCAACAGGGTGAATCTGCTTCCTGTCTTCGGAAACACTGCGGAAGGGGTTGTGTGGTACATTTCGCTCTGTGTTGATGCAATCTGGTGACAAACCATTTTCATGAAATGTGTGTCAAATGTGAGGCAACTTTAACCTGCGGACGTGACACAAAACTGATTTTATTCAGGCGGTTAGACCTGAGAGAAGTCGAATGTTCTTCTTTTCCTCGAGAGAAAAAGGGAAGATCTTAAAAGTCTTGAATTTGACAGTCATGCACTGCAATACTTGGTCTTTTACAGAAAGGAAAATAAGTATAATAAGCTACATTTAACACTGGCAGGAGTCTATTTTATTGGGTTTTGACACCTTTAATCAATCTAATTGTACTTTTTTCAGCACTTTTCATGCAATTCAAAGGCTTCAGTCTTCTTAAAACTTATCAGATGTCACAATCTTGCAACATTTCCTGCCCTGCCAACGCTTCTTGGTGAACACAGATCCTAAAACCAACCGAACAGCTTCGTATGCTCAAGTAAACCTTCGACTTTGACGAAATTTCACTTGAAATTTAAAGTGTCGTTCTTTGAAGAGGGATATGAAAGATGCTGCTGAACATGTGCTGAATATAGATGCTCTAAAATAAAAGATGCTCACAGCAGCTAAAAGATCCTAAAACCAACCGAACTCAACTCAACTTTATTTATAAAGCACCTTAAAACAACCACAGCTGAAACAAAGTTCTGTACATAAATAGATAAAACAACACAGAAACATAAAACAATTAACAGGAAATAAATACTAAAATTATTGTTTATTGTTTTTAAAACAAATTAAAAACAATAAATCTAACTAAAAACAAACCATAAAGCACTAAAACAGGAGCAGAGTCTCATGCAGGGTTGAAAGCAAAGGAATAAAAATGGGTTTTTAGGCTTCGTATGCTCAAGTAAACCTTCGACTTTTCACTTGTAATTCAAAGTGTCGTTCTTTGAAGAGGGATATGAAAGACGCTGGTGAACGTGTGCTGAATATAGACGCTCTAAAATAAAACATGAACACAGCAGCTAAAACCAAAAAAACAAGTTTGAAAAAAAAACTTTTAATCTTTAACAGTTTTAAACACACTTTAAAACCATCATCCAACCAAGTGTAGGCTCCTCAGCGTTATCACACAGGAAGCTGAGTTGTTATTATTTGAAGCTTCTTGTGTCCTGTGTTGCCGTCTATTTAATTTTAACACTTGTTTGCATCTGTGTGGTTGTGAGTTGTGAGTTTCCTGTAAACTCTGCAGCAGAAAAGACAAATGCTTTGCTTTGTTCTGCTTGTTGTTGAGTTTTCTTTTTGTTTCTGAAGCCTGTAAAAGCCAAGTTAATCATATCTGATATGTGAGTTTTAGAGACGTCTACTTCATCAGTGTGATAAAAAACCTGATGCATACAATCAGATGCATGTAGTATCTATAGCAGGGGTGTCAAACATAGGGCACGTGGGCCAGAACTGGGCCGCTAAGGGGTCCAATCCGGCCCAACATTGCAAAGTGTGAAGATTACAGTAAAATAACTCAAATTTGACGACTTTTCCTAAAGTGGCCAAAAATGCACAAAAAATGAAAATATTTTAAAAATGTTGATCATCAAGTAAACATTCAAAGTGTCTTTATGTAAAC
>NC_084973.1:31251307-31291307 GCF_963691925.1 Scomber scombrus
GGAAGGAAGGGAGGAAGAAGGAATGAAAGGAGGAAGAAGGAAGGAAAGGAGGGAGGGGGGGAGGAAAGGAAGGAAAGAAGGACAGAGGAAAGAAGGTAGGGGGAGGAAAGAAAGGGAGAAGGAGGGAGGGAGGAAAGAAGGAGGAAGGGAGGAAGGAGGACAGAAGGAAGGAAGAAATGGGGATGGGGAAGGAAATAAGGAACGGAGGAAAGAGAGAGGAAGGAAAGAAAGCGAGAAGGAGGGAGGGAGGAAGGACAGACGGAAGGAAGGAAGGGAGGAAGAAGGAAGGAAAGGAGGGAGGGAGGGAGGAAGAAGGAAGGGAGGCAGGAAAGGAAGGAAGGAAGGATGGAGGAAATAAGGAAAGAAGGAAGGTAGGAGGGACGGAGGAAAGATGGAAGGATGAAGGAAGGAAAGAAGGACAGAGGAAAGAAGGTAGGGGGAGGAAATAAAGGGAGAAGGAGGGAGGGAGGAAAGAAGGAAGGGAGGAAAGAAAGGAAAGAAGGAAGGAGGAAAGGAAAGAAGGAGGGAGGGAGGGAGGAAGGACAGACGGAAGGAAGGAAGGGAGGAAGAAGGAAGGAAAGGAGGAAGAAGGAAGGAAAGGAGGGAGGGAGGAAGAAGGAAGGGAGGCAGGAAAGGAAGGAAGGAAGGATGGAGGAAATAAGGAAGGAAGGTAGGAGGGAGGGAGGAAAGAAGGAAGGATGAAGGAAGGAAAGAAGGACAGAGGAAAGAAGGTAGGGGGAGGAAAGAAAGGGAGAAGGAGGGAGGGAGGAAAGAAGGAAGGGAGGAAAGAAAGGAAAGAAGGAAGGAAGGAAGGACAGAAGGAAGGAAGAAATGGAGATGGAGGAAGGAAATAAGGAAGGGAGGAAAGAGAGAGGAAGGAAAGAAAGAGAGAAGGAGGGAGTGAGGAAGGACAGATGGAAGGAAGGAAAGAAGGAAGGAAGGAACAGTCAAAACAGACGGGGTCAATTTGACCCGGGAGGACGACACGAAGGTTAAACCTTTTTTACACTTTATTAAAAATCTCTCTTTTACACGTCACTTCTTTTCTGAGTCTTTTCATTCTTGACATTAAAGACAGCAGTGATACAGAGTGTGAACTCATCTCAATAGGTAAGAAAGGAGAGGTTCATTTTTCTTTTTGACAGCTTATCTTAAAACAATACTGACGTGTCCTTTTTCTTTCTTTTTTTGACGTGTCATGTCTGTTTTAGTATGATATTTCCTCTTTGTGTCCTCAGCTAGTGCTTTTTTATAGCTGAGCCAAAAATGCAGAAACACAAAGTATAAAAAAAAACTGACACTTGACTTTTCTCATTCAGACTGTTGAAGCCCTAAATGATTTGTAGATTAACTTTAAAATGCATTTTTGCACAGGATTACTTTTATTTGACTTTACTTGTATATACTATGTATGTATGTAGGGGAGAAAGGGGTTGATTATCACAGTCATTAAATGTCAGTCTCTAGATGGCGCTGTTAAAAAGTGATGGCACTGAAAGTTTCTGAATTTAGGTGAGATGTTTAAGTTTATAATAAAACAATCTTTACCATTAAAAGTATGAAGAGAGAGCGATAGTTTAACTACAACATGTGGTTGTTAGCTGGTTGTCACATGTTGGTATATACACATATGGGTCAATGACGCATAAGGATTTATTTAAAAATAATAAATATGGGAATATCTATTGCAGTAATTCAAACATTAAGAAAGGTTGAGTACACATAAATACATATTAAAATAGTAAATTAGGTGTTTTATGTGTTTTCCCATCTCGATGAATTATAACGGACCTTAAAAAAGTCATGTGGTGCGACCATGATCTATCTTAAAATAAATTAATTTAAGTGTTTCGAAACAAATTATTTGCATGTCTTTTAAGTTTTTGTAAATAATAATCTAATATTTATGTTCTATAATGTCACAGTTGCCTTCTGAAATGTATGTAAGACTTATTTTTCCTGTAAATTGCTTAAAAATGATTGAAAAAATTTAAAAATACAATTCAGTTAAGCATGCTGTATCAGTGATTAATATTAAAAGTGATATTTTACTCTGAATTTAATACAGTTATTGGTTTTATTGGTTGCACCACATGATATTTTGTCACTTTAAATAACAGAAAAATTACTAATAACTTGTGGTTTTTGAAAAGTTAAAGTGATTACATATAAAGGAAAGGTACTACATATATATGGTATTTTTTTAAATCAATTTAAACCTTTTTCTAACTGAAAAAAAATGCAGTTAGACTGAAAATGTCATAGTCACGTCATTGACCCATATACACATATATAGTGTGATATATCGAGTCCTTTCTTTCTTTTAAGATAGTGAAATGAGCAGGAATTTAGTCAGGAAGACAAACAAGGTGCAGACTCCTTCATATGTGAAGCTCAGAGCAGTCAGAGATGTTAAACTGCTCAATATTGTTATATATGGATTTTTAAAGAATGCACTTATAGGATTGATTTTACCTGTTTATGTTCTCTCGGTGCAGGAGATGTGTTTTAGACCTATATGTACACCTGTAAAATATTGAGTGGGATTGGATCATGTGACTGTCAGGTGACCTGGGATTTAAGATGGCGATTATTCAGTTGGTTTAAGTCTGATGAAGAGCAGTAAGCTCGAAATGTCACTTGTGTTATTCTATTAAATACCTGCATTGGGAGCTGCAGTGTGCGGACTTGTTTCATTCTTTCAATAGCTGAAAAAAACATTACAGTCAACATCACAGAGCTCCAGGTTGAAAAGACGTTGAGTCGTCTGATCAGGGAGTAAACCACCAGAGAGTTTCCTAAAAAAAAACAACAACCTGGAACCCTCCCTGAGAGTATTTGGTGATTGCTGGAGGACTTTCCTGTCCATACCATCTGCTAGTAAAGAAACATTACATCTGACATGATGTCAAGGTCTCTTTACCACAAAAAAACATGAAGAATATGAGGACATCTGGTTGATCAAATTAAAATGTGTCCCTCAACTAACGGCACCATCTGGCTCACTGAGCTGTAAACTCGCTAATTTATGATGTTGTCTTTTTTTTTTTTTCTCTCACTCCGCTGAAGTGAATAAATGCTAAATCACTGCACATTAATTAAACACAGGTTGTCACTTTCCTGAGGTGGTTTGGCTGAGGTGATTCTGAATGAAATAGAGGATCAATCACAGAGGATTATGAAGTGGAGAGAGCATTATTCATGGCCTGATTCCATCCTGATCCACTCTATTATTATATAATCTCAAACACACACAACACAGCCTTCAAAAATACATTAACATTTGGATTCTTCTCTCTGTGGGTTTTTTTACCTTTCGTCCGAACATGAAGCCGAACCCGGAGGAGAAAACAGATTACACCAGTTCATAAAGAATAATTCAGTATCTTGGGAAATGTACTTATCTGTTTCCTTTCTGGGAGTTTGATGAGAAGATCGATATTAATGACATTTTGGAGTCGAGGTCAGGAAGTGTTTCCCTAGCTCAGCAAAAACACTGGAAACAGTTACCCTGACTCTAAAATTTTAAAAAATGCACCTACTGTACCAACTCCTCTTAAAGAATTGTTAGGCATTTTAGAGTTAAATGGATCAGTGACAAATAAGGGTTGGCAAGAAAAAAATAGTTTCAAAAGCAGCTTTAGGTTTGTTAAAATGTATATTTAGTATTTTTGTTGGTTTTATGTCATTTGAAATGATATTTGCCCCATTTGTGGCTATAATTCTACTTTTTCCAATAGTGAACAATATAAGGAATTACTATTTCAAGTTCAGTAATGAGTGAAAAAGGGGTTATAACCAGGCGGGGAGATCCGGTCCTCTGAAATGAGACCAACGCGGAAGTAACTTAAAACTGCATTCTATCAAAAGGCCACCAGGGGGCGACCGTTTTGGTGTCAAAAGGACTTCCGTCTCTATACAAGTCAATGGAGAATTCACCAACTTCTCACTTGATTTCTAACCTCAGTAAACGTTTTCAAAATGTGTTTATGGTCTCAATCGCTAGTTTAAAGCCTTCTTCAATGCAGTATGATGTTCATTTGGGACATTTTGGCCTCCCTGATTTTATATTTGACGATAAAGCAGGGTATGCATTAGGGCGTGGCTACGTCGTGATTGACAGGTTGATTGGTCCACACGTTCAGGAGGGCGCCTCATGCTCCTCCTGATGCCCATATAAGTAGAATCCGTGTTTTTATTTTTACCCAGCAAATTTTGAAGATGGCGCTGCTCAGATCCGATAGTATTGGCCTCCGAGCAGCAGTCCACAAACCAATGGGTGACGTCACGGATGTTACGACCATTTCTTATATACAGTCTATGGTGAATAGACTGAATTGGTTTGAATCCAATGATGCACCAAAAGTTTGTGTGTTTAAAAGTAAACAGTCAAACATTAATGAACAGCAGAGATCTTTACTGTGAATAATGACACAGAAATGTCAACATAAAGCCACTGATATATCGACGAGTCTCCCTTTTCTTGACTGAACACTGGAGTATTTGTCTGCCAAACAACAACGACTGTTTACTGTGAACAAAAGCCGCAGTGCAGGCCATGTTTCTAAAAAAACAACAACTCACTGTGGTAGAAGCTGGGTAACCATCCTGCAACATGAACAGTTTGTCACTATTTTCATCTCCTATCGTCTGTGCCCAGTTTGCAGCTTTTCTTCGACAACTGTTTTTTTAGGCATCTTTTTTTTTTGTTTTTTTTACCTTCTGGAGCCTGTAAGAAACACATTGTGCTGCTAATTTCATCCTCTCTCTCCCTCTGTGCTTTGTTTGCTGAACACATCTCTTCTTTCGGCTGTGATTTATCACTGCTCTGTGGCTTTCTGGTTATTCCCAGGTGATGCTACCTGTCTTAACAACCGCCCAAAATAGAAGACTTATCACCCAGAAGTAGGCTACAGAGGACGTGTGAATCTTCCCTTCCCCTGTTCTCTGAAACACTGAGTATATCTGCAGCTTAGAAACGCTGCTGAGCTGAGATCCACACATCCCTAAAACACTCATTTCTAAAAAAGTGAAGGTTCACAAGTCGGCACTTGATTAAAAAGATTTTATGCAGCGTACAATCTCTGTGTTTGTAATATGAAAAACTAAATCGATACCTGATCAATTATTTAACCACGAGGAGGCACACACACACACACACACACACATACTGTACCATCACCATCTCAAGGTTTGGTTCACAAGTCCACAAAGGGTTCTATCTCAGTAAAAGAGTTGCCTCAAAATACTTCTGTAAGTGTTTAATAATTACAGTGAAATACACGTACAGCCTTAAAACCGAACACTGAGAGGTGTGGACTTGATACTCAGAGTGAGCCTCCTCTTGAGAACTGAGGAAAAAGTGTCCTGCAATTTCAGTGTTTTTGTGATTTCCTTTAGGACTAAAAAAACAAACCACAGGACCATTTCAGTGTGAAAAGACAGCACAATATAGAAGATGAAAAATGAGTCAGATTATAGCTGTTTAGTGATATTTATCTTAATTCTTCTTAATTAATTAAGAATACATTCAACTTGATTAAAAAAACATAATTATTTATCATTCTGGATTGTTGGTTGCAAAGAATTAAGTATATTTTGTATTAAAACTGAATGCATTAACAAATCTCAGTCAATTTATAGGGAAAATAAATCATTTCGGCTCTAGTTTGCAGGGTAATAGGGTCATTTTGACAGCAAGAAAGCACAGGTAGCACAGGTTTGAATCTAATATCATGGAAAAATCACCAATAAATGAAAGGTATTAATATTAAATGTCACATAAGTCTTTTTGGATTAAGTGCAGTCAGTGCAGTTTTACATTATATATTGCTGGAGTCCTTATTTCCACACATAAAATCTGCATGAAACAATAAATGGATGGTCACACTGAGCCTGATTGCATCCAGCTACACAACACATAGACTCTGAACAACAACCCACATTATCTGAATTAAAAACATGAACACACACCTTACCCCGTCCCTTAGCTTTGTCAATGAGCCACCAAACAAGCTGCCAACATCAGTTAACAGGCTACATAGTTCATTAGCAGCTGCAACAACACATTAAGCTGCATGTAAACATACGTACCTGCAAATGTTTGGATGTGTTAGATGTAAAAACGTTAAGGAAGAGTTGAGCTGTGTAGTCTAGTATGAAAGGTTTATTAACAGCTGTTGGAGAGCAATTTTCACTTTCTGCCACTAGGAGGAGCTCTAAGCTTCTGTAAAGCACCTCCACCTTGTGTTGAAGTAGTACAATTGAGAATTAGGGCCAGAGTAAGCGAATAAAAAAAATAAAAAAAAAAATTTGTGGAAATTACGAGAATAAAGTCGTAACATCACGAGAATAAAGTCGTAACATCACAAGAATAAAGTTGTAACATTACAAGAACAAAGTCGTAACATTACAAGAATAAAGTCGTAACATTACAAGAATAAAGTCGTAACATTACAAGAATAAAGTCGTAACATTACGAGAATAAAGTCATAACATCATGAGAATAAAGTCGTAATATTGCGAGAAAAAAGTCATAATATTACGAGAATAAAGTCGTAACATCACAAGAATAAAGTCGTAACATCACGAGAATAAAGTCGTAATATTACGAGAATAAAGTCGTAACATCACGAAAATAAAGTCATAATATTACGAGAATAAAGTCGTAATATTACGAGAATAAAGTCGTAACATTACGAGAATAAAGTCGTAACATCACAAGAATAAAGTCGTAACATCACAAGAATAAAGTCGTAACATTACGAGAATAAAGTCATAATATTGCGAGAATAAAGTCATAATATTGCGAAAATAAAGTCGTAACATTACGAGAATAAAGTCATAACATTACGAGAATAAAGTCATAATATTACAAGAATACGACTTTATTCTTGTAATATTATGACTTTCCGGTGGTACTGCTCTGTTTGGCCCGTATCCGTAAGCTTTATGGAAACATGCAGAAATACGGACGAAATGAACTCGGAGCACTGACAGAAGTCTCCGTCCGTATCCAGATCCGTATTTAACGTTGAGCATAAATGGGCCTTTAACCAACCATGCATCCCTATTTAGATGCTGGTTTGGTTTTTACTCTTTAATACTTCTGCTAACATCATGATGTGTAACCACAGCAGTTTGTTTTCTTTGTCTCTGTTACAGTTACGTATGATGTAACACCGTCAGTCTGTCAGCTGCTGTCAATCAAACAAAGACACCAGGCAGCCGGCTGAGACCAAAAGGACCAAAGACCTATTTTCTTTATTCTAATAATAAATAAAAAACTATTTTAAATGTTCTGCCTGCAAGGACGGATGACTAAATGTGATTTCAGTTGGATTGAAGTTTGACCTCTCTGCTCTCACTGCTTCGCTCTCTCTCTCTCTCTCTTCCATCCGTCAGCGAGCTCGTGCCTCACTTTCCTTCAGCAGATGGATGTGAGTGGCAGCATCATGTATATTATCAGCACAGATGGACCGATGCCAACAGCAGCAGCGGCAGCAGAGAGACGGAGACGAGGATGTTTATAGTGTGTGTGCTGCTATTTTCTCTGATCCTTCAGAGCTCTCCGGACACATTTGAATTAAACATGAGTAGTTAAGTATTGATGAAGCTTTAATGATGAATGAGAGCACAACCTGTATCGATTAATTGATAGAGTATTTTTCATACAGTTGATGCCTCGAGAAGCAGCACCATTGATTTTTCAACCAAATCACTTATAATAGGCTGATAATACACTGAGTAGAAAAAACATTTTTAAGGACAAGTACTGTATTTCCCCTTTAAAACCAACTAAAACTACTTATTTTTAATCCCCTGCCAAAATATGACTCTTACATGCATTCCTGCATTTTGGAGCCCTGGCTTTAAAAAAAAGATTAGTAAGGCAAGGCAGCTTATTTATACAGCGCATTTCATACACAATGGCAACTCAATGTGCTTTACATAAAACAAACATTTGAAATAAAAATAAAACCCAAACGTTAAAACCATAGACTGTATATAAGAAATTGACGTAACATCCGTGACGTCACCCATTGGTTTGTGGACTGCTGCTCGGAGGCCAATAGTATCGGATCTGAGCAGAGCCATCTAGAAAAATTTCAGGTGCATGCTGGGAAAAATAAAAACAGGGATTCTACTTATATGGGTATCAGGAGGAGCATGAGGCGCCCTCCTGAACCTGTGAACCAATCAACCTGTCAATCATGACGTAGCCACGCCCTAATGCATACCCTGCTTTATCGTCAAATATTAAATCAGGGAGGCCAAAATGTCCCAAATGAACATCATACTGTATTGAAGAAGGCTTTAAACTAGCGATTGAGACCATAAACACATTTTGAAAACGTTTACTGAGGTTAGAAATCAAGTGAGAAGTTGGTGAATTCTCCATTGACTTGTATAGAGACGGAAGTCCTTTTGACACCAAAACGGTCGCCCCCTGGTGGCCTTTTGATAGAATGCAGTTTTAAAATCTATTCTATAGCTGACTGGGAGCCAGTGTAAAGACTTTAGAACTGGAGTAATGTGCTCTGATCTCTTTGTTGTAGTAGAACAATATAAAGCAATACATCATAAAAAAAAATATTAAGAAATCACAAAAACGAGACATTTTAAAAAATTCTCTGTAAAGTCCTCATTCATGCCTCCCTGGAAATAACGTTTGAACATTATTGTCATTATCACCTCTTCAGCTGGGCTTAATAGCTTCTAGGCCTTTAAAAAAAGAGACGAGATATGACGTTGCTTCTCATTGAAACCGCTTACATAGAGCTTCTGTGTTCAGTGATACGCTGTTTAAGGGAACGAGATGTCTCACCTATGTCACCTTAAAAAACCTTTCTCCAGAGAACAGACACTCTGGTTGACTGTGTCTCTTGTTTGATGGTGTATCTGAGTTCAGAGCGTGTGTGTGTGTGTGTGTTAAAAGTGTTATTTGCCCGTGTGGAGGGTTTCCTCTTCACTTTCCACTGACTCTCAACATGATTTGGGTGCACTTCTTTTGTTTGTCTATAATTGTGATAGTTAGTGTTTGACTGTGAGGAGTTATTTCCTCTGCAGAACCCAAGGGAGCCATTTTTGCAGTGCAGTATTTTTCTATTGTTAGTTTCCCCAAAAGCAAACCCCGTCTACAAGGTTTTATGTTTCGTGGAAAGGCAACAGAAAGTGTAAAGTCAGGAAGTTTCTTTTAAAACTGTGAAAAACAACTATATTTCTAAATTTAAGGCTAATTTTGACGCTTCCTTCCTTCCTTCCTTTCTTCCTTCCTTCCTTCCTTCCTTCCCTTCCTCCCTTCCTTCTGTCCTTCCTTCCTTCCTCCCTCCCTCCCTATTTCTTTCCCTCCTTCCTTTCCTTCCTCCCTCCTTTTAAAATCAGGACATGTTTGGAGAGTGAGGACTTTTTTATTCCTCATTTCTTCAATGCAATGAGCAAAAAGAACATTTTGGAAAGTGAAGACTATTTGAACTATTCCTATTGAAGTATCTATAACTATTCTTTCCGTAACTTTTTCAAAATTGGCTAAAATATCCAGGCCTCAAAACTGTAGATCACTGATTGACAACGTCCATCTGTCATGCCTCAAATAAAAGGTCCCCTGGTGGTTTTTCTGAGTATTACATCTCAAACAAACTCAAACTCATTATACGGGTCAGTGACTAATAAGTGTTGGCAAGATGAGGAATTCAAAAATATGCTAAAAAATAGTTTTAAAAGCAGCATCAGGTTTGTTAAAATGTACATTTAGTATTTTTGTTGGTTTTATATAATTTAAAATGACATTTGCACCATTTTTACCAAAAGTAAGACTGAATGCTCCTGAAAATGTCAAATGGTGTAACCACAAAAGAATGATACATATTACATATTTTATCACCTACAGTGTATTTAAGTGGACTTATACTAATAATGACTTCATTTAAAACAATGTAAATGTTTCCTGATCTCCATGGTAACCAGAGTAAATGTAATATTTAGAACAATTGTATTCCATTACCTTTATTTAATATAAAAGTTATAATGTAAGATCATGCCAAACTAGTTGATATGGTGTTTTATTGACAATTTACTGTTTTTAAGCAAGTTGAATTATTTGGTACAAAGTTTTTATGGTTACACCACTTAGACATTTTTGCCATAATCCTCTAATATATTCTCTCAAAATGGATTAAAAGCAGAAATTTGATGCTGAGTCCACAAAAAAAGAATGTGTGCAAGTTATTCATACGTTTATTTTCATATTTTAACCCTTTAAATTTAAACTAAACCACATGGACACAAAAACACATCATTGACTCTTGCATCAGGTTTTTATCACACTGATGATGTAGCGCTCTCTAAAATATGATTCACTTGGCATTACGTGGTTAAGGAAGTCGTAACTTTAACTCAAACCATGATCCTCCTCTAACCCTGACCAAGTTGGTTTTTGAGCCTATAAACCTAACCAGACCTTAACCACAGCGTTGCCACATCATAAAACAACATTATTATTGTTTTAACAGTGATGTGAAACGGGTTTGGAAACACAGATGAATGATATTGCTCCTTTGGGGTCGTGCCTCGTGCAGATCGCCCTATGTGGTTGTTTAATAATGAAGACGTGTTAATAATGTATTATGTATCAGTGAGTCCTCATAAGTGTCGTAAACATGTTTGTTTGCATATTTTTGTGTCTCCTACATTTCTTTATGTGCATGTAAAGTATGTATCTGCCTGTTGTACATGTGTTTGCTCCCCTGTGTGTGTGTGTGTGTGTGTGTGTGTGTGTGTGTGTGTGTGTGTGTGTGTTTGCTCCCCTGTGTGTGTGTGTGTGTGTGTGTGTGTGTGTGTGTGTGTGTGTGTGTGTGTGTGTGTGTGTGTGTGTGTGTGCGCATTTTTGCCCCTGTGTGTGTGTGTGTGCTCCTGTGTGTGTGTGTGTGTTTGCTTCTGTGTGTGTGTGTGTGTGTGTGTGTGTTTTCTATCCTGGCGGGGACCGCAACCTGACATTATTAACCCATGGGGACCATTTTTTTTTCTTTTTTGCACGAGCATTGGAATCAATAGCAAACAGCCTCCTGATAGGCCTGGTGCAGTTTTTTTGAAAAACAACATAAGGTACCCACAGGGTTGGTTTTCCTGACTTTGTGTGCACCCCAGAGTTCACACACGGCGTGTGCAGTGTACGAATTTCCCCGGTGGGGACCTTTTCCTGACAAAGTGTGTAAGTGTGTATATTAGAATATTAGCTTCGTATTAGCATATTAGCTTAGCGATTAGCCCCCTGGCTAACTGGACTATTGGATGCAGTATTAATGGTTAGGGTTAGGGTTTCAATCCAACATGTGTTCAAATACTGAATATGAATTGTACTGTGGCTAGCAGTGATGTAAATTGTATGCTAATAGGCGTTAGCATTACGGGTCCCAACGAGGGGGGCAAAATTCAGGTTTCAAATTTATGTGAGCGTTATTGATATTTCAAGTCATTGTTTTGTTCAAACAGAATTATGATGAATTTAGGAGTTAAAATTACGTCTCTAGACCCTTTAGAAAGGGTGGAACCCAGTCCGGAGTCCCCACGAGGTAGTAAAAACGGGTATGTGTGTGTGTGTTTGCTCCTGTGTGTGTGTGTGTGTGTGTGTGTGTGTGTGTGTGTGTGTGTGTGTGTGTGTGTGTGTGTGTTTGTGTGTGTGTGTGTGTGTGTGTGTGTGTGTGTGTGTGGGTTCGGTGTGTGTTAGACTGCAAAGAGTCTTCTGACCTTGCTCGCCCGTGAAGCTGCTGGAAACACGCAGCAGCTCATCAAATATTTACGGCTCCATCTAATTCAGGACTTCGTGTGTTCTTTCTTCCTCTGGCCTCGGGGCTGTTGGCTGCAGGGCTGCGAGCTGCCAGAGAAGAGAGGAAAACACATCTGCACTCCGCTCCAGACTCACTATAAACACATGAAAAGCACCGTGCATGCTTCATCCCATAATGAGCACTTAAACAAGCTCTTCAGGCTCAATACTTAGAACTCTAGTCCAGTCTGTGTTCCTGGTAAAAGGTCTGAAAATGAAAATACAGTGAGAGAAATCTGATACAGGGCTGCAAAATGAATAGATTATGTTTGATGCTATAAAAAGTTATAATGTAAGATCATGCCAAACTAGTTGATATGGTGTTTTATTGAGAATTTACTGTTTTTAAGCAAGTTGAATTATTTGGTACAAAGTTTTTATGGTTACACCACTTAGACATTTTTACCATAATCCTCTAATATATTCTCTCAAAATGGATTAAAAGCAGAAATTTGATGCTGGGTCCACAAAAAAAGAATGTGTGCAAGTTATTCATACGTTTATTTTCACATTTTAACCCTTTAAATTTGACTAAACCGCATGGACACAAAAAAACCTCACTGACCTGTATTATTTAAGAAGGTATTTAGGCTTATTTTTCTCTCCCTGCACATAGCTTTGTATTTATTCAGATTTTTTTTTAACCTGTGCAGATAAACTCAAAGGTAACATCCCATCTATTATGATTTAAAGTTATAAGAGTTAAGTGTCAAATTCTCACTAATGAGACGCTGAAATCGGAGCATATTTGGCATTTCGTGGTTGACACATGACTTAACAGATTAAGGATTTGTCAAAATAGTCGGGTTCTTTCTGTGTGTGTGCATTAAATATTTGCTCAGTCAGCTGCTTGTTTCAGCACAAATCAGAGGTCACATATAAGAAGTATATCTCAGTTTGTTGACTGGTAGAATTATTATTTTTTCTCTGGTCTGTTCTGCACCCAAATTCCCCCTCTGTGCACCTCGTGACCAGAATATATACATCTGTAAAATATGTTTTCTGAAGTGTTTTTTTGCGTTTTATATATTCATTTTAGTGTCAAAATACATTTATTTAATGTTATCACCCTACACAATGGTCTAAAATGTTGTTTCAATGCTGCTTTTTTCTTTAATTGCTCTGAGTTTTTAGGAAAAAATACAAAATCCCTTTATTTTGATTCATCTTTTGGCCTGATAACAGTCAAATCTAAGAATATTGACACTATAATATATCCAAATAAGACCTGAAAAACTCACAAAGTGTAATTGGTGTACAACTGTAGAACATAAACTCCTCCTCAGGTTGTTAAAACCTCCAAATTGTTACTGAGACCATTTCCTGAACCTCAACCATTGGACTTTAGCCATAGACTATATTAGAAATTGACGTAACATCCGTGACGTCACCCATTGGTTTGTGGACTGCTGCTCGGAAGCGAATAGTATTGGATCTGAGCAGCGCCATCTTGACAATTTCCGGTGCATGCTGGGAAAATAAAACAGGGATTCTACTTATATGGGCATCAGGAGGAGCATGAGGCGCCCTCCTGAACCTGTGAACCAATCAACCTGTCAATCACGACGTAGCCACGCCCTAATGCATACCCTGCTTTATCGTCACATATAAAATCAGGGAGGCCAAAATGTCTCAAATGAACATCATACTGCATTGAAGAAGGCTTTAAACTAGCGATTGAGACCATAAACACATTTAAAACGTTTACTGAGGTTAGAAATCAAGTGAGAAGTTGGTGAATTCTCCATTGACTTGTATAGAGACGGAAGTCCTTTTGACACCAAAACGGTCGCCCCCTGGTGGCCTTTTGATAGAATGCAGTTTTAAGTTTCTTCCACGTTGGCATCATTTCAGAGGACCGGAACTCCCCGTCTGGTTTGAACCTTTTAACATATGAGACTTATGTAAGGAAATGATACACAACTCTACTATAAGAACACTGAGCTTGTCCTAATTTACTTATTTAAGTTTTATGAGACTGCTGCAGTGAAATATCTCCTCACACAGGTCTAATATTTACTTTAAACCTCACATAATTAATGAAATCTGCCTCAGACTGTTTGTTTCTGTCGGATTCTGGCGTAATTTAACATTCACGGTTATTCATCATTTTCCTGGTTTAGCAAAGCTGAACTCCGACTTTACAATGAAAATACACCTGTAAATTCTTCCTCTGTGGATTTAAGAGGAACGTTAGGCGCCTAACAGAAGAAAAAGAATCATTAAAGTATAACAAATTATAGAAGGAATGAACACTGTGATTGATTTTCTTTATAAAGGCTCGCTCTTATAGTGTGGCAGGTAATTTAGTGCTGTTATTCTTACTTTATAAATGATAAATGTAGCAGATTTTAATAGGATGCACATATTAAATACAGATATTAATCTGGGGAAGAAGGTTTGTCTAATTGTTGGAGATGCTGGTGGCAGATTGATACCTGAAGAAGCTCTGGAAATATTTGAGAGGACTTTGGAGGTTACTTTGGAAATATAATAGTTAACAGATTAATAGTTACTCTATTTAAAATGTAATACGTAATGTAACTATTTCAATTACTTAATCAAAGTAATGTAACTTATTACACTTGATGACTTTTCTAATGTTCTAACCAATGTTTTCAGCTGTTAGGGTAAATGTTCCCTCCATCTGTCCTTCCTTCCTTCCTTCCTTCCTTCCTTCCTTCCTTCCTTCCTTCCTTCAATCAATCAATCAATCAATCTTTATTTATACAGCGCCAAATCGCAACAAAGTCATCTCAAAGCACTTTACACATAGAGCAGGTTCTAAACTGTACTCTTCAGGTTTTCATTTTAAAGAGACCCAACATTCACACACGAGCAGCACTTAGCGACAGTGGCAAGAAAAAACTAAATTTTAACAAGAAGAAACCTCAGGAACCAGGCTCAAAGTGGGAGAACATCTGCCTCGACCGGTTGGAGTAGAGGGGAGAGAGAGGAAGGATAGGAGAGAGAAGCACAATGAAAATCAACATTGAAGTTAGAAGGTCAGGGACTGGAATCTGTCATCCGGACGTCTACAGTCCCAGATTACCTGTGAGACGAGAAAGCACAAACAACTCCGGAGAAGAAGTTTAGGTTATCGAATGCATATTCCTAACCCTAACCCCATATTCACTTAAAAATGTAATATTGGGAAGTATCGTATCGGTTTTTATAACCAATGTTTGTTCTGTAGGCTTCAGCATTTCCGAGCCTGCATGAACGCAGCATGGGACGTTTACCATTGCGCGCTTGATGACGTATAACAACAACAACACGCTAGACTCGTGGGTCGCTAACCGTGGCTAACAAGCTTTCTTGCCCGGTGCATGACGTTATGTCTGTGGCTTGGAACTATTCCCAAGTGTGTTCTACAGATAGTAAATTTGCAATGACTGCAAAGCAGCATAATAAATATGGCAGTGCCATGTTGGCACTTTTTTCCATAACTGAAGTTGAAGTTGTTCTCTTATTTTGCACAGACAGTGTTTACATGTGGAAAGCCATGTTGCATTTATGTTTGCATCCAGTGGGGCATCACAATAAAATTAGGCATAATGTGTTAATTCCACAATAGCAGATATGTTATGTTGTTACCAGTTAACAGTTTTGGTGTAATAAGCCTGCATATATCAGTATTGGGTGATATCGGTATCGGAAATTAAGAGTTGGACAATATTGGAATATCGGATATTGGCAGAAAAGCCAATATCGAGCATCACTAGTATTCAGTAACATGTTAAATATTAAAAAATGAGCTAAATCTTAAAGGTCTGACTTCACATGTAACGTCCTTTGTAATCATCAACATATTCATCAGTAACTGTAACAGATTACAGTTACATTAATGTGTTCAGCAGTGAATCTCTCCAGTAGGTCTATAAAGCAGTGTTCGTGCTCCACCTTCACTGGATAATTAAAGTGTGAAAACCAATGTTTTCAGCTGTTAGTGTAAATTTTCCCTCCATCTGTCCTTCCTTCCTTCTTTCCTTCTGTCCTTCCTTCCTTCCTTCCTTCATTCCTTCCTTCCTTCCTTCCTTCTGTCTTTCCTTCCTTCTGTCTTTCCTTCTGTCCTTCCTTCCATTTATCTGTCCTTCCTTCCTTCCTTCCATCTTTCTGTACTTCCTTCCTTCCTTCCTTCCTTCCTTCTGTCCTTCCTTCCTTCTGTCCTTCCTTTCTTCTGTCCTTCCTTCTTTCTTTCCTTCTGTCCTCCCTTCCTTCCTTCCATCTTTCCTTCCTTCCGTCCTTCCTTATTTCCTTCCTTCTTTCTATCATTCTGTCCTTCCTTCCTTCTTTCCTTCCTTCCTTCCTTCCTTCCTTCCTTCCCATATATGTATTCAGTAGGGTATTATTATAGATATTTACTTTAAAATGTAATATCGGGAAGTATCGATATCGGTTTTTATAACCAATGTTTGTTCTGTAGGCTTCAGCAATTGAGCAAATGAACAAAAAATCTTAAAGGTCTGACTTCAGATGTAACCTCCTTTGTAATCATCAACATATTCATCAGTAACTGTAACAGATTACAGTTACATTAATGTGTGCAGCAGTGAATCTCTCCAGTAGGTCTATACAGCAGCGTTCGTGCTCCACCTTCACTGGATAATTAAAGTGTGAAGACAACATGTGAGTCTATGAAGTGTCTCACACACACACCCTCTCTGCTCAGAGTCAGAGTGTCAATGTGTTCTGACACCGACTCCATCCTAATTTAAAGGTGTGATCATCGTCTCTATAGCTCTGGTTTGATTATACACGTCATCCAGAGACAGTGAGATGGAAATAAAAGCTTCTTCACATGCTGGCAGCTCGAAAAGACAGAAATACTGCGATCTGACGCAAGTATGAGATGTTTATAGCCAAAGTAACTAAAAGGATGAAAGAGGAAATGATTTATCATGATGATGAGTCCAGACTTCTGCGGACCATGTGGAGGAGACACTTTTTCCATTTTACTGATGGACAATAAAGTGTTATAGCTATTCTATTCTATTTTTATATTAATATTAATTTAAAGGTGCAGTTTGTAGATTTTAGAGGCATCTAGTGAAACAGACCCGGCAAAAATTGAATATAATAGTCATACATTTGTTTTAATTAGAGTATTAACATCTGAAAATAAGAACTGTTGAACATATGAACATATATCATTATGAATTAACCTATTTTTGTAGGAGAATCATTGCATTTAAATACGTGTGTGATGCTTCAATAGTAAGAGAGTTTCTTATGTGTCTGAAGTTTTTGAGGTTAAATTTCAGTGTGTTGCTCAGCTTTTTAACAGGATTTTTAAAACTAAGAGTTTGATCAAGCGTAACCCCTAAATATTTGAATTCATCCACATTTTTGATTTTTTTTGCCCATTTACTAAGATTTCAGGACAATCCCTGAGTTTGCACCTGTTTGTAAAGAACATGTTTGCAGTCTTTTCAACATTTAAAGTCAGACAGGAGTAGTTTAGCCCTTCAACTACCTTCTGCATTTCCTTAGTTAATTTCATAGCAACCTCAGCAGCATTTTTCCTGTGAGTATATAACACAGTAGGTTCATTTATAATTACAGTGAGTAAAGCACACACAGGCACTTTGGGTAAGGTGCACCAGGGTCTGCACCATAGACTGTATATAAAAATGGACGTAACATCCGTGACGTCACCCATTGGTTTGTGGACTGCTGCTTGGAAGCGAATAGTTTCGGATCTGAGCAGCGCCATCTTGAAAATTTCCGGTGCATGCTGGGAAAAATAAAAACACGGATTCTACTTATATGGGCATCAGGAGGAGCATGAGGCGCCCTCCTGAACCTGTGAACCAATCAACCTGTCAATCACCACGTAGCCACGCCCTAATGCATACCCTGCTTTATCGTCACATATAAAATCAGGGAGGCCAAAATGTCCCAAATGAACATCATACTGCATTGAAGAAGGCTTTAAACTAGCGATTGAGACCATAAACACATTTTGAAAACGTTTACTGAGGTTAGAAATCAAGTGAGAAGTTGGTGAATTCTCCATTGACTTGTATAGAGACGGAAGTCCTTTTGACACCAAAACGGTCGCCCCCTGGTGGCCTTTTGATAGAATGCAGTTTTAAGTTACTTCCGCGTTGGCATCATTTCAGAGGACCAGAACTCCCCGCCTGATCTGCATGTTTCATTCAGCAGATCTGTAGTGTGCAACCATGTCAGGCTGATGTGCTGGTGACAAAAATGAAAGAAAACTTGCCTTTCTTGCACTCACACTAGCCAAATAATCCGGACTTTAGGGGGCAAACGTGTGTGAGTGCGCACTGAGTGATCCTTTATTTTCTAGTTAGTGTGGGTTTTATTGTTTTTGGCAGCTTATTGAAACCCTGACGTCTTAGTAGCTTCCATTTTTCTATAATTTCATTCTGTTGATTACGTTCTGTTAATAAATGTGATATTAGTATACTTCGCCTTTTCCTTATTGTGGTCGTTTTTCTTGTGGTTAAGCAAACTTATTAAACTTTTATATGTTACTATATGTGTTCGGCCTAGACAGTAGAAGTCTGGACCTAAGTGGGGGCTCGTCCGGGATATCGCTCTGTTTAGTTCGGAGCGCTATTCTGAATTATTAAAATGTTTATATATTTTGGGTCACTTTGGGAAATGTAATTAAATTGAAGGCAGAAGGCAGTCGGTGTGTCTCCAAACCTGCTGCCACTCGCCCAGTAGCTCTCTCTCTCTCTCTCTCTCTCTCTCTCTCTCTCTCTCTCTCTCTCTCTCTCTCTGTGAATGGAGACAGGTGTACTGGAGTCAGAGCAGACTCCAATAGCCTTGCCAGATTGTGGCCTCTGCTCACTCAGACTGTGTTTCGAGCCATTTTTTTCCTCTCCTGCATTTATCTGGTTATCCTGTTGTGCTCGTTTTTTTTCCGTAGCCTGACCCCGTCGTCTCCTGTTCCCCGCAGTCCCGTCTGCTCTGGCTCCGGTCCCTGTCTCTTACCCATCTCGTCTTGTCGGCCCTGCTTCCCAGACCTGGACCCTTGTTCCACCAAGCTTTTACCCCACGGATCCAGTTCTGGACCAGATCCTCTTGCCCAAGCCCCGAGGCTAAAGTTTTCCAATTTCAAGCCCCAAGTTATAACTGAATTAGTTCCTGCAGACACCGAAAAGCGAGATATAACAATACTGTGAAAGAAATATGGAGTCCAATCTATTACTTACATGCACTTGTAACGGTGACCACACACACACACACACACACACACACACACACACACACACACACACACACACTTGACAAAATTCAATCAAACAACCAGAAACTGTGACAATCAGTAAGATGCTTGAACTCTTTCCTCCAAGATTTGCTCCACACAGAGACTCCAGCGAGCAGAAGTAGAGCCCAGTTGACTCCACCAATCAAATTGGCTGATTTAACCCTCCTGTTGTCCTCAGGTCAAGGAAGGACAGGAGGAAGGGAGGAAAGAAGGAAGGAAGGAAGGAAGGAAGGTAAGGAGTAAGGAGGGATGGAGGAAAAGAGGAAGGGAGGAAGGATAGAAGGAAGGAAAGGAGTAAGGAGGGATGGAAGAAAAGAGGAAGGAAGGAAGGAAGGAAGGAAGGAAGGAAGGAAGGAAGAAATGAGTAAGGAAGGGAGGAAGGAAAGGAGGAAGGGAGGAAAGAAGGAAGGAAGGAAGGAAGGAAGGAAGGAAGGAAGGAAGGAAAGGAGTAAGGAGGGATGGAGGAAAAGAGGAAGGGAGGAAGGATAGAAGGAAGGAAAGGAGTAAGGAGGGATGGAAGAAAAGAGGAAGGAAGGAAGGAATGAGGAAGGAAGGAAAGGAGGAAGGGAGGAAAGAAGGAAGGAAGGAAGGAAGGAAAGGAGTAAGGAGGGATGGAGGAAAAGAGGAAGGAAGGAAGGAAGGAAGGAAGGAATGAGGAAGGAAGGAAAGGAGTAAGGAGGGATGGAGGAAAAGAGGAAGGGAGGAAGGATAGAAGGAAGGAAAGGAGTAAGGAGGGATGGAGGAAAAGAGGAAGGAAGGAAGGAAGGAAGGAATGAGGAAGGAAGGAAGAAAGGAAGGAAGGAAAGGAGGAAGGGAGGAAAGAAGGAAGGAAGGAAGGAATGAGGAAGGAAGGAATGAAAGGAGTAAGGAGGGAGGGAGGAAAAGAGGATGGAAGTAATGACAGAAGGAAGGGTGGAAGGAAAGGAGGAAGGAAGGAAGGAATGAAGGAAGGGTGGAAGGAAAGGAGGAAGGAAGGAAGGAAGGAATGAAGGAAGGAAGGAGGAGGGAAGGAAGGAAGGAAAGGAGTAAGGAGGGAGGGAGGAAAAGAGGATGGAAGTAAGGAGAGAAGGAAGGGTTGAAGGAAAGGATGAAGGAAGAAAGGAATGAAGGAATGATGGAAGGAAAGGAGGAAAGAAGGAAGGAATGAAGGAAGGAAGGAAGGAGGAGAGAGCAAAGAAAGGTCAATTTGACCCGGGAGGACGACAGGAGGGTTGATTGACAGCCAGGTGATTGTTTTTTGGTTAATCGTAGTACAGTGGTTGATGATTTATAACAGACTGAGTGGCAATGCTGCAGTAGAACATTGATTATAACACACTTGCCATGCTCAGTGTTCAATCACATTATTTTCCTCCATATCTTCTTCTGCTGGTTTTCCACAGTGACAGCCGACACGTGTTTCATTTTCATAAAGTGGGAGCTGTTACATTTGGTGATTTAAATCCACTTCAAAAGGCGTGAGGTGAAATTGTTGCACAGTGTGTGAGAGTCTTGAATATATATCACCAGCAACATAAAGAATTCGCACTATTAAAAAATGAAAAGGCGCAGGAGAACTTTAAATTAAAAAAAAAAGAAAAAAGAAGTATTAAACCCAATAAAAAAGTACAGATAGAATAAAAAATGCTCCTAAACTAAAGATTATTTTTTATACTCAGCAGCTGTTTTACCATCATGTTGAAATGTAATCTTCCTAAATGTTTTTAAATGTTTAGAGTTGCAATAAAGGGCTTTAATATATATAATAAGTGGTTACAGCACCTGCCATACCTGTAATGTCCCTGGTTCGAGTCCAACAAGGGACCTTTGTTGCATTATCATACCTGCTTCTCTCTCTCCCTTTGTTTCCTGTCGACCTCTCGGCCACCAACTGTCCAATAAAGGCAAAAAAGCCCCCAAAAATGAGACAATTAATTGACTTATCAATCAAAAGAAAATGAATCGGGCAATTAAAAGCTCAGTTGTGAGATGCAATGTTGCCTCGTGACCATTTTAACCTTCTTTGATCAGTTATCAGAGGTTAGAAAATCAATTATCCAATTTAGAAATCTTTTCTAGATGTGGAGTCCAAACCCATTTAATTTAATTTCAACCTTTATTTAGACTTTAATATATATTGAGTAAAGAACTAATTCATAATAAAGCCGAGTAAAAGACACAAACAGCACATAGCACACATAGACATAAGAAACAGACTCATACTTAGATGAGGATGAGACCATAAAAATAATAAAAACCAAAATGAATGAAATTCTAACTTTAAGCCATTAAAACTTAGAGCGAAGTGAGTCAGCAATTGGAAACAAAATAAGTTTAAATTGCCCGAAGGCTAAAGATGAGTTTAGCTTTATAATATTCTGCAGGTTATTCCAGGTTGCCAGTGCACAGTGCAAGAAAATGGATTTTTTTTTGTTATTGTTTTTTAAGGAGAAAAATGTTAATTATAAAAATCAGACTGTAGCGGGGTCCTAAGTGTACTTCAGCTCTGTCGCCCCGGCTTTCGTTGGCAGACTGTGGCGGAGGAGCGGCCCACTCCAAATCAAGTAACACTCATCAGCTGTTGAGGGCACTTCTAAGGAAGAGGGGGGAGGGTATAAATGGCTAGCCAAATTATAGGACACTCTTGCCGCTCCACCAGAACAAGGAAGCATCTGAAACTAAAGAATGAGAACTTTGACTTTTATTTAGGTTGTGCATCAGCCCGAAGCGACCTCGGGGACAAAGTGAATATTCTCCTCAGTTTTCTACACATTCAGAGACTTCGTTTGAATCTGTGAGGAAAACAAAGGTGTTAATTTTTAACCCTCCTGTTGTCCTCGAGTCAAGGAAGGAAGGGAGGAAGAAGGAAGGAAGGGAAGGAGGAAGGAAGGAAAGGAGGAAAGAAGGGAGGATAAAGGAAGGAAAGGAGGGAGGAAGGAAAGAAGGAAGGGAGGAAAGGAGGGAGGAAGGAAGGGAGGGAGGAAAGGAGGGAGGAAGGAAGGAAGGAAGGGAGGAAGAAGGAAGGAAAGGAGGAAGGAAGGATGGAAGTAAGGGAGGAAGAAGAAAGGAAAGAAGGAAGGGAAGGAAGGAAGGAAGGACGAAGGAAATAAGGAAGAAAGGAAGGTAGAAGGGAGGGAGGGAAACAAGGAAGGAAGGGAGGGAGAAAGGAAAAGAGGAAGGGAGGAAGGAAGGACAGAGGAAATAAGGAAGGGAGGAAGGAAGGAAGGAGGGAAGGAAAGAAGGAGGGAGGGAGGAAGGGAGAACAGAAGGAAGGAACAAAAGAGAGAATGAGGGAGGAAGGAAAGGAAGGACAGATTGAAGGAAGGAAGGAAGAAAAGAAGGAACAGTCAAAACAGACGGGGTCAATTTGACCCGGGAGGACGACACGAAGGTTAATTTAAAACAACTGACAAAAGTCCCGTTTCCATCGAGGAAGTTCAGGGTAAAAGTTAGGAGGCGAGAACTTTACAGGAACGTTCACTCAGCCGTTGTAACTCCATTGCGGAGTAGAGTTAGGGTTAGGTTTAGGGTTACCTTGATAGGTCTCACTGGACTCTGGAGGTGATGTAATCATTCTGCAACAGTTTCAATGATCGTGTAATCGTTGTGCGACAGTTTTGACCGTGCAGCACTGAGTCAACCTCAAGCCCCAACCAGGCAGGAACTAAATTCCCCCCCGTAAAAGTTTTGGGAGATTGTCCTTCTTGGGCGGTTCCTGCTATGGAGACATTCACCAACGATCATGATACCTTAATATTACCCTGAAGTTCCTGCAGTGGAAACAGGGCTAGTGTCTGAATTGAATTGAAGTACTTTACTAATCCCTTGGAGGGGAAATTGAATGTCACCTTCTCACAAAGACAGACAATATACAGCAAGGAAACATACAGACTCAGGCAGTACAAGGTAAGAGCAAAAAGCACCACATCAACATTAATCAACAATCAAAACAATCCACAAAACTCAGCAGTCAACAGCAATGTTCATTAAAAAACCTCACTGCACCAGGTATAAAGTTGGGTGGTCCTTATTGTGCAGGATGCTACTGTGTTTCCTGCCTGATCTCTTCTCCATGACAACCTCTAGTGAGTCAGGAGGCAAACCAATGATGGATCCTGCCTTTTTTATGTCCTCATCATCATAAAAGACAGTCCGGTCAGTACATTCAAAACAACCCTGCAGTTCCTCGCATGCATCATCTGACCAAACACGCACCAATTTGGAGAAGGCAGGTTGTCTGTGGACCAGTGGTGTGTATTTACGTGACAGTAGCACCAGATTACGGTCAGAGCAACCCAAAGCGGCTAGGGAAAAACTATCCTTTACATTGGCATAGAAGAGATCAATAGTTTTGTCTTTCCTCGTGGGGCAGGTAACAAATTGCCTGAATGAGGATCTCCTGTTGCACATGCACTTCCTGTTAGGTTGATCGTAAGCCTGCACTGATGCAGACTCACGATTTGAGGGTTTAACAGTTCCAGTTACACTCTCTGCTAATTTCATTGGGACGGCCTTTAATATGGCGTAATTAAGGGGGAGTTGATAGGGCGAGGTTTGGGATTGGGCCTTCCTGCTTCCTCCTCTTCACTTTCTTCTCTTTCTTTCAGGTATTTAACATCAGTTGGCAACCAGCAACATTTAGGTGCATTACTGCCACATCCTGCTCTGGAGTGTGCACCAGAGATTAAATCCTCCCCATTAATCCTGTCTGTCTAATAAACTCAAAGAATATCTACGGCTCGATCCACTTGACAGGCTCATTAAAGTTTTACTGCTGAGCTCCTGAACTCCTAACTCCTTAACTTCTTCATTCATATAAGCCCCATTGTCTTTTTCTTGATCATACTTAGCACAGTCTATGATTGCATGTGTAATAGTCTCCTCAGCTTTGACACTGTTCACATAAACCGGTTGAATGCTTTCCTATTATACTGAGTGTCCTGTTTAAATTGGAGTGACCTCAACTTATTCTGTTGCAAATGACTTCTTCTTTCCTTTGACCTACACATCTTTCTAACTGATGAATTGAGTGTTGTTTAAATTGTATATAACCCTCCTTCCACCTCCCTACTGCCACTCCTCCTCTTGCTTTTACTTCAAATTATTACCTTGACTTCAGATTTCTGTGAAGGAGATCCTGACAGCTTCTTTTCCACTATCAGGCTCTCCTGTGAGTCTCAAGTATTAGGTGACGAGTCCAATAGGGGCTTTCCACAAGGGTTTGTAAGGCAGAATGAGAGTCGGCAGTATGATTGACATCGACCGGACTCACCGAACATCAGTTGTGCAGCAGTGCATTTGAGGATTTTTTGGGGCAAATTGGATGTTCGTGGAAAGAAGAAGTGATCCGTGGAAATTTGGATGTAGCCGGTCGTGTCTGGAGGAGATACGAGCAGTGCAGAAATGGAACAAAGTTATCCACTATAAATGATATATTGAGTGTAGCCGTGTCCCTTCAGCGATGTGTGCAGCAGACAGACACGGCTGTGTTTAACGTCACCGAAAACTGGGACACAGTCGGGCATCTGTGTGTTCCCCCTAGGAGCTCTGTCACAAATCAACCTTTTATCCAGTTTTCAGCCACATTTTATGATGCACTCTTTAACCTCCTGAGACCTGGTCTTTTGTTTGGTATGCATTTTTAATTTCTCCTGGATATTTGGGATTAGTAGGACCTGAGAAATACTAAAACTAAACACTGTCTTTGAACAGGAACATCCTCATATTAATTCACCAGTCTATAAACTTGTTTATGTCCTTACATTTATACTTTCCCTTTGCACCAACAATAATTAAATCCCAATATTGTCAAATGAGTACTTCCACATTAGCAGTGTCGTAGCTTGTCACATTTGTATAACATATCAAACTATAAACATTATAAAGCATACAAAAAAAGTTTCAACCACCATAAAATTGATAAGGTTTTGTACCTGGATCACTTTTGTCTTGGGATCAGCTGTTGATTTCACCAAGATGCCTGCCATCCCATTTTTACATTGATTTTTACGATGTAATGTGCTTTTGCTGCCACTAGGTGGCACTAAAAAGTGTGTACGAATGAGGTCAAAAGGTCAAAGTTGAGCAGAATCAAGTATGAGGTCCAGCAAACCTAAAATGTCCACATATGAGGACACAGGATTGCAGGAGGTTATACTAACTTTGACAAGTTGTCCTCGTTCGTACACACTTTTTCGTGCCACAATCACGTGACATTAATTAGTGTAAAACCGGATGACAGGCATCTTGGTGGTAGATAAAATACCTACAAAACCTTTATGGTTGAAACTTGTTTATTTATGCCTGATAATTTGATACAAATTTGACTAATTTTAGCAACAAACTATGACACTGCTAATCAGGAAGTACTTGTTTGAGGACATTGGGACTTTATTATCGCTTGTGCAAAGGTAAAGTGTAAATGTACGGGAAAAGGACATTCCTGTTCAAAGACGATGTTTAGTTTTTTGTGCTTATCAGGTCAGACTAATAACAAATATTTAGGTGAAATTAAAAATTGTATACCAAACAGAAGCTTGGGTCTCAGGAGGATAAAGTATAAAGTCAAATGAAATGTCCCCATATGAGGACGCAGGGTTGCAGGAGGATATAGCAAGTATAATAAATTCAGTGGTTCAGTGCTTGTGATTCACACTTCCCAGAACGATCCTCAAAATCTCACATCTTGCTTTTTGTGTAGATTCCCAGTAAAGGTTCCCAGCTTCCAGCCTTAGCTTTAGCTTTAGCTTTAGCCCCCTGCTTCCTACATGCTAGTCCAGGCTTCATATCAGCCCCAAATGTGAAAGTGGGTCACATTTGAGCAGTAAGGTATGTAAGGGGGTTGAATCTCCTTCATGCCTTCATACTATACAGCTTACAGTACATCACAGATACTGTCACAGCGAGTGTTGTTTGCAATCATAGAAATGAAGCATTAGGAGCCCAGTGAGGGGCCCCGAAGTCCAGCGTGTGTCCATCTAAAAATCTCTTCAACACACACACACACACACACACACACACACACACACACACACACACACACACACACACACACACACACACACACACACACACACACACACACACACAGAAACCGTCACCCGTGTTGATTTATTTCACTGCTGCTGTGCTTGGCTGCTTTTTTCTTTCTACTCTGATCCCTTGATTGTAATTCAGCAGCGGAGGTGAAGGGCAGATGGAGGCGATGAACAGATCTGCGTCAAAGGAGAAACAGAGGAAGAGGTTCCCTTCAAGTGAAAGGAGGAGTGATTAACAGCGAGGATGAAGGTGACTCCGACAGAGAAGAAAGAACACGGAGAGAGAGAGAGCGAGAGAGAGAGAGAGAGAGAAAGAGAGAGAGAGAGAGAGTGTAAACATTTTGTGCGTCAGTGGAAGTGAAGGTGTGAAAGAGAAAGGCAGAGGAAGGGAGGCGATGTGTTGACGACACGCTCGATGCTGTTAACATCATGTTTTTCATGAGGATGTAAAAGGTTCAGTAGAGTTCAGAGTATCATGATGGACTGTGATGATGCTTCTCAGGAAAACATAATGACATATATATAAATACTCTACTGTATATATACTATATACAGCTGCTAAACCTGCAGATACACATGGTGGCTTTTTCTGTGAAGTTATCTTCATTTAAACACGTTTAACCCTCCTGTTGTCCTCTGGGGAAGGAAGGAAGGAAGGGAGGAAGGAAGGAAGGAAGGAAGGAAGGAAGGAAGGAAGGAAGGAAAGGAGTAAGGAAGGAAGGAAAGGAGTAAGGAAGGAAGGAAAGGAGTAAGGAAGGAAGGAAGGAAGGAAAGAAAGGCGTAAGGAGGGAGGAAGGAAGGAAGGAAGGAAAGAAAGGAGAAAGGAAGGAAGGAAGGAGGAAAGAAAGGAAGGAAGGAAGGAAGGAAGGTTGAAAGGAGTAAGGAAGGAAGGAAGGACGGACATGAGTAAGAAGGAAGGAACGAAGGAAGGAAAGAAAGAAAGCAGGGAGGAAGGAAAGAAGGAAGGAAGGAAAGAAAGGAGTAAGGATGGAGGAAGGAAGGAAGGAAAGGAGTAAGGAAGGAAGGAAGGAAGGAAAGAAGGAAGGAAGGGAGGAAAGTAGTAAGGAGGGAGGAAGGAAGGAAGGAAGGAAGGAAAGGAGTAAGAAGGAAGGAAGGAAGGAAGGAAGGAAGGAAAGGAGGAAGGAAGGAAGGAAGGAAGGAAGGAAGGAAGGAAGGAAGGAAGGAAGGAAGGAAGGAAGGAAGGAAGGAAGGAACAGTCAAAAGAGATGGGGTTTATTTGACCCGGGGGGACGACAGCAGGGTTAAAAACATGAAACCATAAATCTAATCAACAGTATTTTTATGGTTCAGCTTCACATTGGATTTAATGAGCTATAAGAGACAGATGTGAAGCATAATACTCACTAAACTGCATATATATATATATATATATATATATATATATATATATATATATATTAGCAGATAGTGACCATGAAGGAGATGAAATGTGATCAATGAGGTTCAAAGATCAAAGTCGTATCTTATAGAATGTGTGTGCAGGTTTTCAGGTGATTTAATAGCTTTTATATATCTTAAAGATACTGCAGGGTATTCTTATATTCAGGTATTTTTTTCTGGCATGTTAGGTAAGCAGTTTATGTTCTCAGTTAGTAAGGTAATCCATTATTTTTTAACCAACTGTACCTTTTGCCACAAGGAAAGAAAATCTGCCACAAATTTGCACCGTTACTACTTTTTGGCAGACAGATGGGACAGTTTTCATATTTTTGATTTCATGGGAGGAAATAAGGAACAAGATCATTACAGTAACATGTAAGTTGTGTCTGTTGCAGTGATGTGTTTAAAAAGCCTGTATGTAGTTTATTAGTTACTTTTTAATCTATCTATCTATCTATCTATCTATCTATCTATCTATCTATCTATCTATCTATCTATCTATCTATCTATCTATCTATCTATCTATCTATCTATCCATCTATCCATCCAACCATCCATCCATCCATCCATCCATCCATCCATCCATCCATCCATCCATCCATCTATCTATATCCATCCATCCATCCATCCATCCATCCATCCATCCATCCATCCATCTATCCATCCATCCATCTATCTATCTATCTATCTATCTATCTATCTATCTATCTATCTATCTATCTATCTATCTATCTATCTATCTATCTATCTATCTATCTATCTATCTATCTATCTATCTACTCCTTTATCAGCAGTTTTTCTGTGAAGGTCTTTCTGTACTGTACTGTAATCTGAACAGTAATCTGCTGTATTAATGTCATTAAGTGTCATAATGGAAACTGCTGGAGAGAAAAAACACGATTACAGCATTACCGTTACTTTAATCCTTGAACTCACTGAACTTTACCGTAAACAGCTGAGCATCTTAGGAAGGAAGGATCTAAAATCTTTAAAATAACTGATAGATCTTTTTCTGGCAACAGTTTGTTTTTGCAGCTTATATTTTATTTATTTGGTTTATTTCAGCTTCTGTGCACACCGCCAACCCGTCTGCCAGGATTAAGGAACGACCACAAGCAGGTTGTAGCAGCATTTAATACATTTATTCACCTCAAGTTTAGACAACGTTTAACATCCAACATGATCAGTTTATAGATGACACAACAATCACATGAAAGCATGATGAAACCCTCCTGTTGTCCTCGAGTCAAGGATGGAAGGGAGGAAGAAGGGAGGAAGGAAGGAAGGAAGGGAGGAAGGATGGAAGGGAGAGAGGGAGGAAGGAAGGAAAGGAGAAAGGAAGGAAGGAAGGAGTGAAGGAAGGAAGGAGGAAGAAGGAAGGAAAGGAGGAAGGAAGGGAGGAAGAAGGAAGGATGGAAGGGAGGGAGGGAGGAAGGAAGGAAGGAAAGGAGGAAGAAGGAAGGATGGAAGGGAGAGAGGGAGGAAGGAAGGAAAGGAGAAAGGAAGGAAGGAAGGAAGGAGTGAAGGAAGGAAGGAGGAAGAAGGAAGGAAAGGAGGAAGGAAGGGAGGAAGAAGGAAGGATGGAAGGGAGGGAGGGAGGAAGGAAGGAAGGAAAGGAGGAAGAAGGAAGGATGGAAGGGAGAGAGGGAGGAAGGAAGGAAAGGAGAAAGGAAGGAAGGAAGGAGTGAAGGAAGGAAGGAGGAAGAAGGAAGGAATGGAGGAAGGAAGGGAGGAAGAAGGAAGGATGGAAGGGAGGGAGGGAGGAAGGAAGGAAAGGAGGAAGAAGGAAGGATGGAAGGGAGAGAGGGAGGAAGGAAGGAAAGGAGAAAGGAAGGAAGGAAGGAGTGAAGGAAGGAAGGAGGAAGAAGGAAGGAAAGGAGGAAGGAAGGGAGGAAGAAGGGAGGGAGGGAGGGAGGGAGAAAGGAAGGAAGGAAAAGAGGAAGGAAGGAAGGAGGGAAGGAAGGAAGGAGGAAGAAGGAAGGAAAGGAGGAAGGAAGGGAGGAAGAAGGAAGGATGGAATGGGAGGGAGGAAGGAAGGAAAGGAGGAAGGAAGGGAGGAAGAAGGAAAGAAAGGAGGGAGGGTGGAAGGAAAGGAGGGAGGAAGGAAGGGAGGAAGGAAGGAGGATGGAAGGAAAGGAGGGAGGAAGGAAGGGAGGAAGAAGGAAGGATGGAAGGGAGGAAGGAAGGAAAGGAGGACAGAGGAAAGAAGGAAGGAAAGGAGGGAGGGAAGGACGTTGTAAAAAAGGCAGGACAGAAGGAAGGAAAGGAGGGAAGGAAAAAGGGGGATGGAAGAAGGAAAGCAGGAAGGGAGGAAAGAGAGAGGAAGGAAAGAAAGAGAGAAGGACAGAAGGGAGGAAGGGAGGAAAGAAGGAACAGTCAAAACAGATGGGGTCAATTTGACCCGGGAGGACGACACGAAGGTTAATATATTTTATCATTCTGTATGATGTGATGAAGAAAAATTCAAATGAGAAGAATATTATCACAGTGAGTATTTTTAATCGGCGGTGAGATTTGACGGGAAACGACAGAGACTGACGAGTTCTGTGAATCAGCAGGTGTGAAAACGAGAGTCAGCTGCTGAGACTGTGAGGAGAAATAAAAACCTGCTCTCACATGTTGGTCTGAGCCTCTCTGGTGGAAATAATGAATTTAGAAGAGATGTGAATGTGTAAATTAGTCTCCAGACACACAGATGAAACATTAAAGGTGCAGTGTGAAGAATCTAGTGGAAGAGTATAAAAGTCATAATTATGTTTTAACCCTCCTGGTTTCTTCTAGTGAAGGAAGGAAGGAAGGAAGGAAGGAAGGAAGAAAGAAGGAAGGATGGAAGGGAGGAAAGAAGGAACAGTCAAAACAGACGGGGTCAATTTGACCCTCATGCATTAACCCTCCTGTTATCCTCGAGTCAAGGAAGGAAGGAAGGAAGGAAGGGAGGGAGGAAGGAAGGATCGAAGGGAGGAAGAAGGAAGGAAGGAAGGAAGGAAGGAAGGAAGGAAGGAAGGAAGGAAGGAAGGAAGGAAAGGAAGAGGAAGGAAGGAGGAAGAAGGAAGGAAGGGAGGGAGGAAGGAAGGTTCGAAGGGAGGAAGAAGGAAGGAAAGGAGGGAGGAAGGATGGATCGAAGGGAGGAAGAAGGAAGGAAAGGAGGAGGAAGGAAGGAAGGAAGGAAGGAAGAAAGGGGGATGGAGGAAGGAAAGAAGGAAGGAGGAAAGAAAGAGAGGAAGGAAAGAAAGAGAGAAGGAGGGAGGAAGGACGGACGGAAGAGAGGAAAGAAGACACGAACTGGTTTCATGAGCTCGGCCTCAAACAGCTTCCCTCTCATCCTGCCAACATATCAACATATTTAACATGCAGGACTACTGACTGACTCCCTGAGGACCCCGAGAATAAACTACTGTAAGAAACTACCGTCACAATATTAGTCACGTAAGTAAAGATTCATATTATTATTATTTTAGGGGTTAGGGTTAACCCTTTCCCACTAAACCCCTGGGAGGAGGAAGCTGGATTCATGCTCGATGACAGAGAGAGAACATGAAGAAATGAGTGACATACAGTAGCCCCCTCCTACCCCCCCACCCCCCCCCCCCCCCCTCCTCAGTGATGGAAAACATGATCTCAAATAGTTCCTCCTATTAAAAGTGCAAAGGCAGAATCGGGAACCTCGATACGCTGGTAATTTTAAGAAGCACTGAAACAGAAAACAATGTTATGAAGTCATGAGGAAGAAAAAAATTGATGGACAAAGCTGTGAAACACTGCAATGGTAGAATAAAAGCACCTGTCAGATAATAACTAACCCTCCTGTTGTCCTCGAGTCAAGGAAGGAAGGAAGGAAGGAAAGGACAGGAGGGAGGGAGGAAGGAAGGAAAGGAGGGAGGGAGGAAGGAAGGAAAGGACAGGAGGGAGGGAGGAAGGAAGGAAAGGAGGGAGGGAGGAAGGAAGGAAGGGAGGAAGAAGGAAGGAAGGGAGGGAGGAAAGGACAGGAGGGAGGGAGGAAGGAAGGAAAGGAGGGAGGGAGGAAGGAAGGAAAGGACAGGAGGGAGGGAGAAGGAAGGAAAGGAGGGAGGGAGGAAGGAAGGAAGGGAGGAAGAAGGAAGGAAGGGAGGGAGGAAGGAAGGAAGGAAGGGAGGAAGAAGGAAAGGAGGGAGGGAGGAAGGAAGGAGGGAAGGAAGGAGGAAAGGAAAGAAGGAGGGAGGGAGGGAGGAAGGAAGGAAGGACAGAACAAAGGAAAAAAGGGAGGAAAGAAGGAAGGAAGGAGGGAAGGAGGGAGGAAGGAAGGAGGAAGAAGGAAGGAAAGGAGGGAAGGAGGGAGGAAGGAAGGGAGGAAGAAGGAAGGAAAGGAGGGAAGGAGGAAGGAAGGGAAGAAGAAGGAAGGAAAGGAGGAAGGAAGGAAGGGAGGAAGAAGAAGGAGGGAGGGAGGAAGGAAGGAAGGAGGGAAGGAAAGAAGGGAGGAAGGAAAGGAAGGAAGGAAAGGAGGGAGGGAGTAAGGAAGGAAGGGAGGAAGAAGGAAAGGAGGGAGGGAGGAAGGAAGGAAGGAAGGAAGAAAGAAGGAATTAAGGAAAGGAGGGAGGGAGGAAGGAAGGAAGGAAAGAAGGAAGGGAGGACGGAGGAAAGAAGGAAGGAAGGAAGGGAGGAAAGAAGGAAGGAAAGGAGGAAGAAGGAAGGAAAGGAGGGAGGAAGGAAGGAAGGGAGGAAGAAGGAAAGGAGGGAGGGAGGAAGGAAGGAGGGAAGGAAGGAGGGAAGGAAAGAAGGAGGGAGGGAGGGAGGAAGGAAGGACAGAAGGAAGGAAGAAAGGGAGGAAAGAAGGAAGGAAGGAGGGAAGGAAAGGAGTGCATCAATGGTGCAAATGTCATTTCAAATGATATAAAACCAACAAAAATACTAAATGTACATTTTAACAAACCTGATGCTGCTTTTAAAACTATTTTTTAAAGATATTTTTTAATTGCTCATCTTACCAACCCTTATATATCACTGACTCTTTTCAACATCAGATAAATGTAATACACAGATAAACCACCAGGGGACTTTTTATTTGAGGCATCCAAGATGGACGTTGTCAGTCAGTGAGCCACAGTTTTGAGAGCTGGATATTTTAGCCAATTTTGAGGAAGCTAAGGTAAGAAAAACATTCACATAGTTACAGTTACTTCAACAGGAATAGTTACTGGATTTATCGTGTCTCGGAGGGTTGAAAATCTTGCCAACCCTTATTTGTCACTGACTCTTATATATGTGTAGATTGACTTACAATCTGATTCTCAACCAGGCGGGGAGTTCCGGTCCTCTGAAATGAGGCCAACGCGGAAGTAACTTAAAACTGCATTCGATCAAAAGGCCACCAGGGGGCGACCGTTTTGGTGTCAAAAGGACTTCCGTCTCTATACAAGTCAATGGAGAATTCACCAACTTCTCACTTGATTTCTAACCTCAGTAAACGTTTTCAAAATGTGTTTATGGTCTCAATCGCTAGTTTAAAGCCTTCTTCAATGCAGTATGATGTTCATTTGGGACATTTTGGGCCTCCCTGATTTTATAATAATAATAATAATAATACATTTTATTTTTAAGGCGCCTTTCAGGGCACTCAAGGTCGCCTTACAATACAGATAAAAAACAATTAAAAGAGCCAAAAGGGACACATGTAAGTGCAATAAAAAAAAAAAAAAAAAAAAAAAAAAAAAAAAATACAATCAGGAAAACTGCAGGATGGATGACAAATTAAAGTGAGTATGAAAGTTGAAAAGGTGGGTTTTTAGACGGGATTTGAAAATGGATAGAGAGGTGATGTTCCTGATGTCGGGGGGAAGGGAGTTCCAGAGGCGGGGGCAGAGCGGCTGAAGGCTCTGGACCCCATGGTGGACAGACGGGCAGAGGGAACAGCGAGGCTGATGGAGGAGGCTGATCTGAGTGCCCGGGAGGGAGTGTTGATGTGGAGGAGGTCAGAGATGTATGGGGGGGCGAGGTTGTGGATGGCCTTGAAAGTGTGAAGCAGGATTTTGAAGTCTATGCGAAATTTGACAGGAAGCCAGTGAAGTTGTTGAAGAACAGGAGTGATATGATTGATGGATGGAGTTCTGGAGACAATACGAGCAGCTGAGTTCTGGACAGTTGGAGCTTACGGAGGGACTTGTGGGGGAGACCGAAGAGGAGGGAGTTGCAATAGTCTAGGCGGGATGTAACTAGAGTGTGGACCAGGATGGCAGCGCTGTTGGAAGTGAGGGACGGACGGAGGCGGTTGATATTGCGAAGATGGAAGTAGGCTGACTGGGTAACCTTATTAATGTGAGTCTGGAATGACAAAGAGCTGTCAAGGACGACACCCAGGCTCTTAACCTGAGTGGAGGGGGAAACAGAGGAGTTGTCAATGGGGATGGTGAAACTGGGAGTGTTAGTGAGAGAGGATTTTGAACCAACTAGGAGGACCTCAGTTTTATCGCTGTTGAGTTTGAGAAAGTTTGAAGAGAACCAGGATTTGATTTCCTGTAAACAGACACAGAGGGAGGGGGGCGGGAAGGTGGAGGTGGGTTTAGAGGAGAGGTAGAGCTGGGTGTCGTCCGCGTAACAATGGAAATGGATGTTATATTTTCGGAAAATATGACCAAGAGGAAGGAGATAGATGATAAATAGGATGGGACCGAGGACAGAGCCTTGAGGAACACCAGAGGAGAGGGGAGAAGGTTGGGATGTGAATGTCTTCAGCTGGATGAACTGATATATTTATATATTATATATTTATTTATATGTGACGATAAAGCAGGGTATGCATTAGGGTGTGGCTACGTCGTGATTGACAGGTTGATTGGTTCACAGGTTCAGGAGGGCGCCTCATGCTCCTCCTGATGCCCATATAAGTAGAATCCCTGTTTTTATTTTTCCCAGCATGCACCTGAAATTTTCAAGATGGCGCTGCTCAGATCCGATACTATTGGCCTCTGAGCAGCAGTCCACAAACCAATGGGTGACGTCACGGATGTTACGTCCATTTAATATACAGTCACAAGCAAGAAGGAAACACTTTGAATCTAATTTACATTGCACATCTTTACTGATCTATTCCATCGGATGAGAGACGTCTGGAGGTCTTTGATCAGCAAGAAAAACACACGTTAAACCAAAACTTAGAGCCACACATGAGAAACACTGTACCCGATGCAAAATGCTGATGAAAATTAATTTAAAAACCGTTTAATTTTAACCCGGTTTAACTCGCTCTCTGCAAATTGATTAAATAGTGTGATTGAAGTCGTCTGCATGTGAAGGAGTGAAGACTGTCAGCTGTTTCCTCCTCGCTGTGTTTCTCTCCTTCAGCCTCACAAAGTGCTGACGGAGTCTTCAGCGTCTGGCTCATCGTCTGATCATCTCACACGTCAAACCAGATAAGATCAGCGTTTCTGCAGATATCAATGTTTCTATCAGAATGAGGAGAGTGATGGCTGACATGTTAACCCAATTTACTGTGTGTGTGTGTGTGTGTGTGTGTGTGTGTGTGTGTGTGTGTGTGTGTGTGTGTGTGTGTGTGTGTGTGTGTGTGTGAAGACTTTATTAGACACACACACATGTTTTAACCCTCCTGTTGTTGGAAGGGAAGGAGGAAAGAAGGAAGGATTGAAGGGAGGAAGAATGAAGGAAAGGAGGGGAGGTAGGAAGGAAGGAAGGGAGGATGGAAGAAGGAAGGAAAGGAGGAAGAAGAAAGGAAAGGAGGGAGGGAGGAAGGGAGAAAGGAAAAGAGGAAGGGAGGAAGGAAGGAAAGAAGGATAGAGGAATGAAGGAAGGGAAGAAGGTAAGGGGGAGGAAAGAAAGAGAGAAGGAGGGAGGGAGGAAGGAAAGGAAGGAAGGAAAGAAGGAGGGAGGGAGGAAGTGTCAAACCAGAAAAGCTCAGCGTCTCTGCAGATATCAATGTTTCTATCAGAATGAGTGATGGCTGACATGTTAACCCAATTTACTGTGTGTGTGTGTGTGTGTGTGTGTGTGTGTGTGTGTGTGTGTGTGTGTGTGTGTGTGTGTGTGTGTGTGTGTGTGTGTGTGTGTGTGTGTGTGTGTGTGTGTGGTGCAGTCCTCTACTTGTTTATCTGCAGAGATACTGTACTACTCTACTGTTTGAGTGGAAATAAAGATAGAAACATTTCTAAGGGTTAATTACTGTGGATGTCATTGTTTTGCTTCATTTTAAGTGAATCTAATCTAATCAGAGTTTATCCAACCTGTGTGTCTCTGCAGGAGTTTCCTTTGACTGATGTAACAAATAAAACATACTGAGGTCCTGATTCATTACAAGGGTTGAGTTTAACATGCGAAAATAGGTGTCAAACACATGGCCCACGGTCCAGAATCGCCCACAAAGTAACTTTGCAAAGTATGAAGATTGCAGAGAAGTAATTCCAATTTTTCTGCTGCGTCAGAGGTTTTTTTCTTTTCCACCCAGAACAGAATACAATTATCTGAAAAACCCAATGAATACGTATCTATCTATCTATCCATCCATCCATCCATCCATCCACCTACCTACCTACCTACCTACCTATCTATCTATCTATCTATCTATCTATCTATCTATCTATCTATCTATCTATCTATCTATCTATCTATCTATCTATCTATCTATCATCTATCTATCTATCTATCTATCTATCTATCTATCTATCTATGTATCTATCTATCTATCTATCTATCTATCTACCTATCTATCTATCTATCTATCTATCTATCTATCTATCTATCTATCTATCTATCTATCTGGTCATATTAAAAACAGTCATTTATTGAACATTGTGCAATTATTCAGCTGCTTCAGTGCAAAACAATCTGAGAAATATTGTTGAAATTGAACCAATTTTTCACAGTAAATAGATAGTTTATTATAGTAAAGTTATAATATATACTGTATATATGTATATTATGTATTATTTATAGGTGATGATGCAATGATTTCGCTGGTCTGGCCGACTTGAGATCAAATTAGGCTGAATGTGACCCTTGAACTCAAATGATACAACTGGTTTAAAGGATAAGGCTGATGATGGTTTTCTATATTTTTCTTATTGTTGATAAATCTAATCAATTATAAGTATTGTGTGCATCTGAAGTCTGATATATCTTATTCATCTGTGCTATAGACCTGTGTTATTGTCAAAAAGTGTCCCGAGGACTATCCAGCTGTACGACTCCACACTGTAGGAGAGAGGTGACTGACGTTTTTCTTTTTTCTTATTTTTGGACTGACTGACTGTATGACCTGACCTGATATGAGCTACTGGAGGCCTTAATTTCCTTCGGGATCAATAAAATATTTATCTTATCTTCTCTTAAAACACACCACTGAGTCACACGTTAGTTTGTTTAGCTCCAAAGCAGAAGTGATACCTTCTGTGTTCATGAGTATGCAACAGTCTGCTCGGGTCAGTGTGGTGAACGTTTCGTCATCAGAGGGAGTTTGTGTGTAACTTCCATCTTGTGAACACGCAGATTTGTCCTCTTCTCTGTCTTCTTCTCTGTCTTCCTGTAGACGCTGATCTGCTGCACATGTGTGTCGACTCCAGAGTATAAACAGAGCAGCTGTCTGTATACCAGTCCACTCAGGACATGATCATGTTCTGAGTCTCTGGAGAGTAGAGGAGAACTTTTTTACTTTTCCTTTGAATTTCTCATGAACTGAACACTGGACAGATTCTCTTTTAATCCTTTGTAGGTCTTTCCTCATTGAGCCTAAATGTGATGTTTAACAGACCTCTACAGACCTCATTCACACCTCATTTGTTCTAAACTTTTCTTTAAAAACATGTTAGAGACTCATTCTGTTCATGTACAAGATGAAAGAATGAAACTCAACTTCAAAAATGTCTCCAGCAGGATCTCTGATGTCAGCAGTGATTTGTGTTATTGTTCATTTATACACTAAAGCACAACCTGTATCTATAGCAACCATAGAACATCCTGTATCTATAGCAACCATAGAACAACCTGTATCTATAGCAACCATAGAACAACCTGTATCTATAGCAACCATAGAACAACCTGTATCTATAGCAACCATAACACAATCTGATGGTCTGTCTGTGCATTACATACCTCATACAAGTGCTAAAGATTGCCCAAAAAGTTAAATAGATTTTGGTTTGGCCAGATATCATGACGCAAAGTGAACTCTACCTACAAAGGGTTAATGTGTAAAGTGTCAGGTAGGGCTAAAGCCACAATTGAGGTAGGATCTGCCGAGGAGCCGTTAATTTTCTCGTATTTGAGGCGGGGATCAACGAATGTCGATCAAATGCTACTGTACGTTAACAAACTTACAGCCAATCATATCAACGATAGACGATGATGTATTAGAGCCTGTAGCAGCGCAAACACTTATTTTCAAAGTGAACTTGCCTTCCAGTTTATTTATTTAGCCCACAATCTACTGCTGCTTCGAATGGTTGCTGCAGCTCTGTGGCCGCCATGCTGGATGTAAACAGAGTCGATCTACGGTTCTCATCTTCTTGAGCCCGCCTCCCAGTTCTGTGATTGGTTCCCTATCTCAGGCGAACATTGTTGTCTTGGTGGCCATGCTAACTTTTTGAGTGAAGTGGAATGTCGCTGGAATGAGAGCATGGGTTTACCCAGGCTAGTATCACATGATGATAAGTCGTCAAATTTCTGGATATGGGTTAATATGATCAAATAACTAATTAAAAATGTACTTATCAGCGTACACCACCAGGGGGGCGATCACGATATTTTTGTGTTCACTTTTGAGGAACTGTCATGTTTATCTTATACTGTAGTTTATGGTTATAATAACAGACTGCTGCTCGGAAGCCAATAGTATCGGATCTGAGCAGCGCCATCGTGAAAATTTCAGGTGCATGCTGGGAAAAATAAAAACAGGGATTCTACTTATATGGGCATCAGGAGGAGCATGAGGCGCCCTCCTGAACCTGTGAACCAATCAACCTGTCAATCACGACGTAGCCACGCCCTAATGCATACCCTGCTTTATCGTCACATATAAAATCAGGGAGGCCAAAATGTCCCAAATGAACATCATACTGCATTGAAGAAGGCTTTAAACTAGCGATTGAGACCATAAACACATTTTGAAAACGTTTACTGAGGTTAGAAATCAAGTGAGAAGTTGGTGAATTCTCCATTGACTTGTATAGAGACAGAAGTCCTTTTGACACCAAAACGGTCGCCCCCTGGTGGCCTTTTGATAGAATGCAGTTTTAAGTTACTTCCGTGTTGGCCTCATTTCAGAGGACCAGAACTCCCCGCCTGATTAAAACAGTGCGGTCCAAAATCGAAACCTTTATCTCTTTTTTTGTTGTTGTTGTTTTCCTGTAATCCTGCAGTTGGGAGCTTCATTTCATTTTATGAGTTCATGAGTTTACAGACGGTCTGCCTGGAATGCTAAACATTTTAGTCGGGGAGGGCAAAGCCAATGTTTTAATCAAATATTTACCCTGTCTGTGCCGACGGAGCAGGGCAGCATCCAGACAGGATGAGCATCACAGAGGGAGGGGGGGGGGGGGGGGGGGGGGGGGGGGGGTACTGGTCTGTGCTGCTCTTTAATGTGACTAATTGATCCATTTGAACCACGGGGAAATGTCAGGGATAATGTCTGTAATGGACGTAAACATTCAGCATGACGAAGCCTAAAAGCCCCTCAGAGATTTAAAGCTGCCTAAAGGGTGAAATCTCAAATGTCCATCATCTCTAAACTTCTTCCTGTCGTCTTCCCGGGTCAAATTCATTGTTTTGACTGTTCATTCTTTCCTCCCTTCCTTCCTTCCATCTGTCCTTCCTCCCTCCTTTCCTTTTCTCTTTCTTTCCTTCCTCTCTCTTTCCTCCTTTCCTTCTTTCCTTCCTCCATCCCTCCTTCTTCCTTCCTTCCTTCCTTCTTTCTTCTGTCCTTCTTTCCTTCCTCTTTTCCTTTCTCCCTCCCTCCTCCCTTCCTCCCTTCCTTCTTTCCTTCCTCCATCACCCTTTCTTCCTTCATTCTGTCCTTGCTTCCTCGCTCCCTTCCTTCCATTCCTTCCTCCCTCCCTCCTTCCTTCTTCCCTTTCCTTCTTTCCTTCTTTCTTTCCTTCCTCCATTCCCCTTTCTTCCTTCCTTCTGTCCTTCTTTCCTCCCTCTTTTCCTTTCTCCCTTCCTTCCTTCCTCCCTCCCTCCTTTCCTTCCTTCTTTCCTCCATCCTTCCTTCCTTCCTTTCCTTTCTCCCTTCCTTCCTTCCTCCCTCCCTCCTTTCCTTCCTTCTTCCCTCCCTTCCATCCTTCTTCCTCTCTTCCATCCTTCTCCCTCTCTCCCTCCTTTCCTTCTTTCTTCCTCCCTTCCATCCTTCCCTCCTTTTTCCCTTCCTTCCTCCCTCCCTCTCTCCCCTCCTTTCCTTCCTTCTTCCTCCCTTCCTTCCTTGATTCGTAGACAACAAGAGGGTTAAATCCACTTAAAATCAGAACTAAAGGCTTTATAAGTTGCCTGTACTAGTTGCACGACTAGACTACAAACAGAAGCTACTAGCAGCTTATTCAG
>NC_084973.1:31296307-31306216 GCF_963691925.1 Scomber scombrus
ATGATTTACACAATAATAGCAGATCAGAGTCGAGGTCCTTTCGCTCTGAAGAAAATCTGAACCTTGAATAAATAAATCGGTTCAGTCTGAACGCAGCTGCAGAAGTTTCGTGATGATTTAACCTTCCTGTCGTCCTCCCGGGTCAGATTTACCCCGTCTGTTTTCACTGTTCCTTCTTTCCTCCCTTCCTCCCTTCCTTCCTCCATCCCCCTTTCTTCCTTCCTTCTGTCCTTCCTTCCTCCCTCCCTCCCTCCCTCCCTCTCTCCTTCCTCCCTTCCTTCTTTCCTCTATCCTTCTTTCCTTCCTCTTTTCCTTTCTCCATCCCTCCTTCCTTCTTTTCTTTCCTGCCTTCCTTCCTTCCTTCCCTCCTTCCTTCCTCCCTCCTTTACTTCCTTCCTTCCTTCCTTCTTCCCTCCTTCTTCCCTCCCTCCCTCATTTTCTTCCTTCCTTCCTTCCCTTCCTTCCTCTCTCCTCTCCTTCTTTCTTTCTTCCTTCCTTCCTCTCTCCTTTCCTTCCTTCTTCCTCCCTTTTTTCCTTCCTTCCTTCCCTTTCTCCCTTTCTTCTTCTCTTTCCTCCCTTCCTTCCTCCCTCCTTTCCCTCCTTCCTTCCTCTCTCCTTTCCTTCCTTCTTCCTCCCTTCCTTCCATCCTTCCTCCCTTCCTTCTTTCCTTTCCTCCCTTCCTTCCTCCCTCCCTCCTTTTCTTCCATCTTCCTGCCTTCCTTCCTCCTTTCCTTCCTTCTTCTTCACTTCCTTCCTTCCTTCCTTCCTTCCTTCCTTCTTCCTCCCTTCCATCCTTCCTTCCTTGACTCGAGGAGCTTAGCTTCTTTTCTCAGCTCTCACGTTGGCGCAGCACTTTTCAAATTAGAGGCTTCAGATGTTCACATACATATCTGTCAGCCGGCCGCATTCAATCAGCTGAGAGGGAAAGGCCTGAGTGTGTGTGTGTGTGTGTGTGTGTGTGTGTGTGTGTGTGTGTGTGTGTGTGTGTGTGTGTGTGTGTGTGTGTGTGGGTAAAAATAGTTGTGGATGATCGTCACGGAGCTCGGAGATTGCTTTACTGGCATTCTTTATTTAAACACATTAACCTTCCTGTCGTCCTCCCGTCCGTCTGTTTTGACTGTTCCTTCTTTCCTTCCTTCCTTCCTTCCTTCCTTCCTACCTTTCCTTCCTCCCTTCTTTTCTTCCTTCTTCCCTCCTTCCATCTTTCCTTCCTCCTTCCCTTCCTTTCTTCCTCCCGTCCGTCTGTTTTGACTGTTCCTTCTTTCCTTCCTTCCTTCCTTCCTTCCTTCCTCCCTTCTTTCCTTCCTTCTTCCCTCCTTCCATCTTTCCTTCCTCCTTCCCTTCCTTTCTTCCTCCCTTCCATCCTTCCTTCCTCCTTTCCTTCCTTCCTTCCTTCCTTCCTTCCTCCCTCCCTTCCTTCCTTCCTTCCTTTCGTTCTTCCCTTCCTTCATCCTCCCTTCCTCCCTTCCTCTTTTCCTTTCTCCCTCCCTTCCTTCCTTGTTTCCTCCCTCCCTCCTACCTTCCTTTCTTCTTTCTTTCCTCCGTCCTTCCTTCCTTCCTTCCTTCCTTCCTTCCTTCCTACTTCCCTTCCTTCCTCCCTCCCTCCTTTCCTTCCTTCTTCCTCCCTTCCTTCCTCCCTCCTTTCCTCCCTTCCTTCCTTCCTTCCTTCCTTCCCTCCTTTCCTTCCTTCTTCCTCCCTTCCATCCTTCTTCCTTCCCTTCCTTCCTTCCTCCTTCCCTTCCTTCCTTGACTCGAGGACAACAGGAGGGTAGAAACACATCAATAAGTTCGCCAACAGAAACTTTAGCCAGCGTCGTCTCATCAGCAGGAAGTCACCTCTGCATGAGAGAGAGAGATAAAAAGAGAGACCTGCATCAACACAGGAAAGTAACGCTGTGTCTCAAATCTCACCTCTTCATACTTTAAGTGCATAAGTGCGTTCACACTGAGAAGAATAGAAACATGCAGAACTCGAAACAGTCAAGAAGTCAAAGTGAAAAACTCGGCTGCCTCACTGGTTTCAGTAATTCCTGTTGCAGTATTGGAAACTCAGACTTTTAAAGGGGTTACAATGTGAGAATAAACCATAGACTGTATATAATAAATGGACGTAATATCCGTGACATCACTCATTGGTTTGTGGACTGCTGCTCAGAGGCCAATAGTATCGGATCTGAGCAGCGCCATCTTGAAAATTTCAGGTGCATGCTGGGAAAAAATAAAAACACGGATTCTCCTTATATGGGCATCAGGAGGAGCATGAGGCGCCCTCCTGAACCTGTGAACCAATCAACCTGTCAATCACGACGTAGCCACGCCCTAATGCATACCCTGCTTTATCGTCACATATAAAATCAGGGAGGCCAAAATGTCCCAAATGAACATCATACTGCATTGAAGAAGGCTTTAAACTAGCGATTGAGACCATAAACACATTTTGAAAACGTTTACTGAGGTTAGAAATCAAGTGAGAAGTTGGTGAATTCTCCATTGACTTGTATAGAGACGGAAGTCCTTTTGACACCAAAACGGTCGCCCCCTGGTGGCCTTTTGATAGAATGCAGTTTTAAGTTACTTCCACGTTGGCCTCATTTCAGAGGACCGGAACTCCCCGCCTGGTCTAAACGTATGAATTACTAGTAATAACTAGTTTGGCATGATCTTACATTATAACTTTATATTAAATAAAGGTAATGGAATACAATTGTTCTAAATATTACATTTACTCTGGTAACCATGGAGATCAGGAACCATTTGACATTTTCAGTGTTACTTTTGAGCCATAAATTAAAGACACTTGAGGTTCATGCAGTTTAAACACACAGACACAGAAAACCATCATTGGCCAACATGTTGAACCACAGTCGCTCTGTTTTATCACTTATTGTTCTTCTTCTTCTTCTTCTTCTTCTTCTCTTCTTCTTCTTCTTCTTCTTCTCTTCTTCTTCTTCTTCTTCTTCTTATTCTTCTTCTTCTTCTCTTCTTCTTCTTCTTATTCTTCTTCTTCTTCTTCTTCTTCCTCTTCTGTTCTACTTCACCTCTTCCTCCTCCTCCTCCTCCTCCTCTTCCTCCTCCTCCTCCTCCTCCTCCTCCTCCTCCTCCTCCTCCTCCTCTTCCTCCTCCTCCTCCTCCCCCTCTCACACTCTGTCCAGTATTCGTCTCCATTGTTGTCAAAACCAAATGTTCACCTTCAGTCTATTAATAGTCCTCCAGCTCTGATAGTTAGAGTCTGTGAGGAAAGGCAGTGTGTGTGTGTGTGTGTGTGTGTGTGTGGGGGGGGGGGTTTAATAATATATAAAGCAGTGAGTCGTGTTTGCAGTTTATATAAAAGTGTAAAACAGAGACTTTACATTAAGTTTGTAAATGCATTGACTATAAACATCAATAATCACTATTAGTGTTAAAACATTCAGAAAAAAACTGTAATTATTGGATTACACTGAAATTACCTTCACTTTTCACACTTTTATTCTGACAAAATAAGATCTTTAAATAATATGACCTCACTATTTTCTAATATATAGAATAGAGGAAAATAAGATATGAAAACCATTAATGTTGCAATGTTTGCAGGTTAAATCACTCTGTTAGTTTAGTGGATCAGCTGATGGTGAAATGATGCTTAACTTTTTCTATTTATGAAATAAACAAAAACAAACTGCAGCGATTAAAGTTATAAATAGATTGTTGGTAAATTAGAGAAAAGTGGATTCAAACCTTTTCTGTGCTTTCATGCTTCAGGATAACGAGTCAGAATATAAAGAAATATAACACACACATTTCACTCATTTACTCTCCTGGTTCTTCCTCTTCTTCATCCTTTCTCTTTCTTTCTTTCTCTTTGTTTGTTTGTTTCTTCCTGACTTTTTTCTCTTTCTTTCTTTCTTTCTTTCTTCATCTTCCTTCTTCTTGTTCTTAATCTTTCTCCTCCTTTTTCTTTTTTTCTCTTTTCTCTTTTCTCTTTCTATCTTTCTTTCATTATTTTTTCTCTTTCTTTCCTTCCTCATCTTCCTCTTCCTCCTTTTTCTTTCCTTCTTTATTTTTCTCTTTTTTTCCTTATTTCTTTCTTCCTGTCAGAACATATATATATTTATATATATATATATATATGTGTGCATTTATATTTTATTATTACACTCTTTCACTCTTCTCCTTGTTCTTCCTCTTCTTCATCCTTTCTCTTTTCTTTTCTCCCTTTTTCTTTCTTTCTTTCTTTCTTTCTTTATTTCTTTCTTTCTTTCTTCTTCTTTCTTTCTTTCTTTCTTTCTTTCTTTCGTTCTTTCTTCTTTATTTATTTCCTCATCTTCCTCTTCCCCCTTGTTCTTTCTTCTTCTTCCTCCTCCTCTTTCTTTCTTTCTTTCTTTCTTTCTTTCTTTCTTTCTTTCTTTCTTTCTTTCTTTCTTTCTTTCTTACATATGTAACTTCCTTCTCTTCTGTAACTCTCTGTCCAAATTCTCCATAAATAAACTAAATACAAGTGAAACTGTGCAAAAGTCTGTTTTCACATTTATCTTCTGAAGGAGGAAAGTTTTTCTGTTATCTGAAACTCTGAGTCACCACGGCGACGTGTGACATCACAACTATTTTGGATGCTGGTCCTCGTCCAATATTTCAACTTCCTCAAACTGTGAGGTGGAAACTTGAAGCGTCTCTAGATCACAAACACGGAGAACGGACTAAAAATAATGTTTACATACTAATAGATGCTGTTTATTTAATAAAGGAGAAGATGTCATTTTAACTCACTTTTTTTTGTAGAGATAGAATATATAAGATATATTATTATTATTATATATATTATCCCTCCCAGCCGGGTCACACTGTGTTTGTGCTGCAGGCCTCAGGCAAACGTTACAGGGCAGTTAAAACACAAACAAACTGTTTTTATCCTAAAGCAACAACTGCTCTAAATGCTCCAAACACCTGATCCTGTAAAAACTACAACAACTATATAGAGTGTAACATAGAGGAGAATCATGCTAAGTCTTCTCTATGTGTATTATGTGTTTTAATTAGTTTAGTACTTCTATAAGCACTTCTTTCTTTTTTACTTATGGTACGATAAGGATTACAGTACTGTGCAAAAGTTTTATGCCACCATTAGATTAGTTGTTTTATCAGTGCTATAATGACCATATTTAATTATTTATCAGTCTCTTTATTATAATACAACCAGGAAATACAAGGAATGTGTATGCAGTATTAAAAAACAGCTTCTATAGGCTAACGTATTTAGTGTGACCTCCCTTTACACTGACTCTCTTAAACCTAAATGAAATGAAACTTTAATTAATAATAACATTTAATAGTTAATGTTAAATTTTGACTTTTACACATTACTGTACAATGACAATAAAGATTACACTATTCTATCCTCTCTTAATATCATTTTCTTGTATTTTTTTGCTTCGTTTTATAACTTTGAGGTTGTTTTTTTTTGGTATATATTATTTGTGTTTATTCGTGTTTATTTGTGTATATGTGATCTATCTATCTATCTATCTATCTATCTATCTATCTATCTATCTATCTATCTATCTATCTATCTATCTATCTATCTATCTATCTATCTATCTATCTATCTATCTATCTATCTATCTATCTATCTATCTATCTATCTATCTAACTATCTATATTTCCTATCAGTGTAGGAGTGAGCCATCCTGTCATTATAGACGATCTCTGTTTTTGCAGTAGCATCAGTTGTGCGCATGCGCGTCCTCAGCCTCAGTGTGCTGACAGCGGACCGTCTCTGCCTCCAGCTTTCACTCCTCCACGTTGTGACCTGCTGTCCGGATACTAACTACCGCACCGGGACGGGACTTCATTATCTCTCTTTTTACGGACATAATAAAACAGATAAAGTGATTTCAGGAAGATTCAAACAACACCAGGCTCCTTTTCTCCTCCTTCTCCTTCTCCCCGTCCTCCTGCCGGTGCTCAGCCGACCCTCGGTGAAGGTAAGTGTCCGCTTTTAGTGACAGTTTGACGGCGTGGAAGGGATGCCGTGCTCCCCCTCTAACCCCCGGTCCCTCGGTGCTACGGTTTATCTGGTGACCGTGTTATCCGATGACTCTCTCACATTACATTACACTACAAGAGGTGAATTAGTCCTCCGAACACAATTTAACTCACATAAATTAACCTGTCTTAAAATATCATCTGTTTAATATTTAATCAAACTGCAATTAAATGTTTTTTTTAAGGAGAAAGTCACCACTTAACACGGTCACCAATTGAACCATAACACCTGTTTACATTACAAGAGGTGAATTAGTCCAATGAGCATAATTTAACTTACATAATTGATTAGATATTAAGCAAATGATATTTTAAAAAGGATTAAAACTACAATTAAAGGTTTTTTTTTTAGGAAAAAGTCACTAATTAAACCAAAACACCTGTTTCGGTGTGTTGACCGTGTTATCTGGTGACTCTCACATTACATTACACTACAAGAGGAGGTGAATTAGTCCTCTGAACAAAATTTAACTCACACAAATGATTATATATTAAACATATGGTATTTTATAAGGGTTAAAAGTTAAAACTTCTATTAAAGTTTTTTATTTTTTTTATTTTTAGGAGAAAGTCACCAATTAACACGGTCACCAATCAAACCATAACACCTGTTTACATTACAAGAGGTGAATTAGTCCTCTGAACACAATTTAACTCACATAATTTGATCCTTCTTAAAATATCATCTGTTTAATATCTAATCAAACTACTATTAAGGGTTTTTTTTAGGCGAAAGTCACCAATTGACACGGTCACCAATTATACCATAACACCTGTTTACATTACAAGAGGTGAATTAGTCCTCTGAACACAATTTAACTCACATAATTTAATCCTTCTTAAAATATCATCTGTTTAATATCTAATCAAACCACTATTAAAGGTTTTTTTTTTGGAGAAAGTCACCAGTTGACACGGTCACCAATTGTACCATAACACCTGTTTACATTACAAGAGGTGAATGAGTCCTCTGAACACAATTTAACTCACATAAATGATAAGATATTAAACATATGATATTTTAAAAAGGATTAAAACTACAATTAAAGGGTTTTTTTTTAGGAGAAAGTCACCAATTAACACGGTCACCAATTATACCATAACACCTGTTTACATTACAAGAGGTGAATTAGTCCTCTGAACACAATTTAACTCACATAAATGAATTACATATTAAGCAGATTAATGTGTATTTTAAAAAGGATTAAAGAGGATAATACACCAAATCCTTCTTTAAAAGCAGGTAACACCAGTATCTACCTGTTATTGTTAAAATAAATAGTTCTAGTGTTATAAGGTGTGACCAATTAAAACAGCACCTGTTAGTCTCAGGTAGACACACACACTGCTGCTGCTGCTGCACCTGTACACTGAATAATTAATCACCGCTTTTCCACTTCACATAATCAATAATTTAACAACCTTTATTAACCTTTCCAGACTCTCCTCAAGTGTTAGTTTGGTGGCTGTTTTGTTAGTTTAAAGCAGTTTCAGGTGATTATTGGTGTATTTCGGACAATTCAAGGCACATTTAAACACCATAAATATGTAAGAAAAGAACATTATTGATTGTAATGTTAATATCAGTCACATATCTGCTTTTCCTCTTCATATAAGCAGTAACTTAGCAACCTTTATTAACCTTTCCTGGTTTGTCTCAAGTGTTACTTTGGTGTCTTCTTTGAATATTGTTCATTTAAAGCAGTTTCCTTCATATTTTGGGGGCAAAAAGTTTAAGTTTTGGATGGTTTATTGGTGTTTTAAGACATTCAAGGTACATTTATAGTCTATATACAGAAATAACATTGTTGATTATTAACCTTTTCTGGCAGTTTCCTTCATAACGAGCTCAACAATCATATCTTTTTGGACAAATTTGATCCATGCTGATTAGTTCTGGGGTGTTTTATTGGTGTTTTCAGACACGTAGGCACCAGAAATATGTAAGAAAAGAACATTATTGATTGTAATATCAGTTACAGGATGAGGCCTGTAAAGGAGAAGGTCACATTTATTCAAGTGTATGTAACGTATAGGTTTACATTTCTCAAGTCTCACATGTACAAATGTTCCTTTTAATGGACGCGACATTGATTGGCGACTATTTTGATAATGGATTATTCACTTTGAGTCATTTTTAAAGCAAAAAATGTCGAAATGATCTTCTTCCTGCTTCCTAAATGTGAATATTTTGTGGTTTCTTTGGTCTTTTTTGACAGTAAACTGAATATATTTGGGTTTTGGACTCTTGGTTAGGATAAAACAAGACGTTTAAAGACGTTATATTGGGGTTTTGGGGACACTGATAAACACTTTTCGCCATTTTCTGCCATTTTTAGAGACTAAACTAGTAGATTAATCAATCAGTTTTTCTTACTAGTGAGTTAAATACCAACTATACTGATAATTTGGAGTCATTTTTAAATAAGAAACGTCCAAATCCTGTCGTTCCAGCTTCTTAGATGTGAATATTTTAAGGTTTCTTTGGTCTTTTTTGACAATAAACTGAATAAGAAGACATTTAAAGGTGTTATTTTGGGGTTTTAGGGACAATGATCAACACTTTTCACCATATTCTGATATTTTATAAACCAAACTACACGATAAATCCATCAGTTTCCAGCTGTTGACAACCGATTCATCATTTTCAGTCATTTTTTAAAGTAAGAAATGTCCAAATTCTCTGATTCCAGCTTCTTCAATGTGACTATTTTCAGGTTTCTTTGGTCTTTAATGACATTAAACTGAATGCTGTTGAGTTGTGGACTGTTGATGGAGACACTGGAGGATATTTTTCACCATTTTCCAACCGACTGATCCATCGATTGAGAAAATAATAAGACTGATTAATTAATAATGGCAGTAATCGTTAGCTGCAGCCTTATGTGATTATTTCTTGTGTTCATACTGACTGTGAACGGATCGTTTCCCATCATGACCAACGCTGTGAGACGTGAAGCAGAGCTGCAACCATTCATTCATTAATCAATTTGAGCTAAAAGTCTTCGGTTTTTGGGTTTTGGTCGTTTGGTCGACATCATATCGGACTTTAGAGGACACTCATTGACATTTATCACCATTTCACCAGGGAGGAAGGGAGGGAGGGAGGGAGGAAGGAAGGGAGGGAGGTAGGAAGGAAGGGAGGTAGGAAGGAGGGAATAAAGGAAGGAAGGAAAGGAGGAAGAAAGAAGGAAAGGAGGGAGAGAGGAAGGAAGGAAGGAAGGAGGAAGGAAGGAGGGAATAAAGGAAGGCATGAAAGGAAGGAAAGGAGGGAGAGAGGAAGGAAGGAAGAAGGAAGGAAGGAGGAAGGAAGGAGGGAATAAAGGAAGGCAGGAAAGGAGGGAGAAAGAAGGAAAGGAGGGAGAGAGGAAGGTAGGAGGGAAGAAGGAACGAGGGAAGGAGGGGGAAAAGAAAGAAGGAAGGACGGAGGAAAGAAGGAAGGAAGGACAGGAAAGAAGGAAGGGACGAATATAGGGGGGAGGAAGGGAGGAAAGAAGGAAGGAAGCAAGGAAAGAAGGAGGGAATGAAAGAAGGAGGGAGGGAAGGAAAGAAGGAAGGGAGGAAGGAAGGAAAGGAGGGAGGGAAGGAAGGAAGGTAGAAAGGGGGATGGAGGAAAAAGTTCAGCTAAGGATAACTTGATGTTTCAGCAGTCTGCAGGGTGTCGTACATTATTTAAGGTGGTATATTTCCATCTTAAGGTGGACTGTGAATCTCCTCCATTGTATTCTCAGTATGAATGAATCTCTTCACTGTCACTTTACACCTGAAGACTTATTACAGCCGTTAATCACAGAGACAGACGGACTCTGTGAAGGTTAAAGCTCTGTGTGAATGAAACTAAACCAGCTGATCACTTAACTGCCAAAAGATTGAATTAAAGGAGAATTA
>NC_084973.1:31306416-31336781 GCF_963691925.1 Scomber scombrus
GCGTCCGCAGCTTTAAAATAAAAAAAGTGTTGACGAGGAGGACTCAGCACCGCTCCTTCTTTTTTAAAAGGGGGATCAAGTTCGTGCGTGACATTTTGTTTTCAATTAAGAGTTGTCCTGCTTGTGTGTGTGTGTATATATATATGTGTGTGTCTAAGGAGTACACAAATGTTTTCCTAACAGTAAATCTACTGTCATAATGAGGTCAGGTTAACAGGAAGCAGCTCATTGACCTCTCAGCCAAAGAATAACACCTTAAAATCTGAGCTGCTGGTGATCATTAAAGAGAAGGAAGGAAGGAAGGAAGGACAAATGGAAGGAAGGAAGAGAAGGAAGGAAGGAAGACAGAGAGAAGACAGGAAGGAAAGACAGATGGAAGGAAGGAAGGAAGGAAGGAAGGAAGGAAGGAAGGAAGGAAGGAAGGAAGGAAGAGGAGACAGGAAGGATATTTGGAAGCAAGGAAGGAGTGAAAGACAGATGGAGGAAGAAAGAGAAGACAGGAAGGAAAGAAAGACAGATGGAAGGAAGGAAGGAAAGACAGATGGAAGGACACATGGAAGGAAGGAAGAGAAGGCAGGAAGGAAGAGAGAGAGAAGACAGGAAGGAAAGACTGATGGAGGAAGGAAGAGAAGACAGGAAGGAAAGAAAGACAGATGGAAGGAAATGAAGGAAGGAAGGAAGGAAAGAGATGGAAGGAAGGAAGAGAAGAGGAAACCGGAAGGAAGGAAGGATATTTAATATACAGAAATATTTGATCCAGTCTCTGTGTGTGTGTGTGTGTGTGTGTGTGTGTGTGTGTGTCTCTGCTTCCTTTGTTTGTAGTTGTGTTTGTTTGTTGAAGCATCTTTGTGCTTTGAAGCTTCATCGTTGGCAGTGACAGCTTCTTTCTCTCCGGCTGCTGTGATTCCTTCTGGCTCCGTCGTAGCGTCCTCTCCATTCGCCCTCTCAGCAGAATCACAGTGTGTCTGTTCGTGGAGGTGATTTTCTCCTTCTCAGTGTTTTTATATTTTATATTCCCTGAAGATTCACGATGGAAAAAAACCCAACTTTGAAATCCTCCTCACAGTATATACATTTATATTATATTCTTTTTAGCACCTTAAAGCGTCTCCTACAGTATAACACATTTTAAGGATCATGTTAACCTTCGTGTCGTCCTCCCGGGTCAAATTGACCCTGTCTGTTTTGACTGTTCCTTCTTTCCGTCCTTTCATCCTTCCTTCTGTCCTTCCATCCTTCCTTTCCTTCCTCCATCCTTTCCTTCCCTCCTTCCTTCCCTCCTTCCTTCCTCCCTCCTTCCTCCTTTCCTTCTTCCTCCCATCCTCCCTTCCTCTGTCCTTCCTTTCCTTCCTTCCTCCTTTCCTTCCCTCCTTCCTCCCTCCTTTCCTTCCCTCCTGCCTTCCTCCCTCCTTCCTTCTTTCCTCAGACCTCCCTTCCTTCTTTCCTTCTTCCTTCCTCCTTTCCTTCTTCCTCCCTTCCTTCCTTCCTTCTTCCTCCCTTTCTCCCTCCTTTCCTTCTTCCTCCCTTCCTCCCTCCTTTCCTTCCTTCTTCCTCCCTTCCTTCCTCCTTTCCTTCTTCCTCCCTTCCTTCCTTCTTTCCTCAGTCCTCCTTTCCTTCCTTTCCTCAGTCCTCCCTTCCTTCTTTCCTTCTTCTTTCCTCCTTTCCTTCTTCCTCCCTCCTTTCCTTCCTTCTTCCTCCCTGGAAGGATGAACTCCTAAACATTTGAACTTTTAAAAAATATAAATAAACAGAATTGAATCAATATATAAAACATGCAAAAACAATTAATCCTGACACAGTTTGACAGTTTAAAGACAGTTTTTCCTTTAAAATAATTTCCATCGTCAGCATTCGACAACAACGATTGAACCGTATCGACTCTGAGGACGATGTAACTACATTAATTATGAATCCATATTAATATTTAGTGAAGAGACAACATCAGCATGTTGTTTCCCTCTTCCAACTGTAAAACCTACCTGCTTTCTCTCCTTCCTTACTTCCTCCCTTCCTTCTCTCTTTCTTTCCTCCCCCTACCTTCCCCCTTCCTTCTTTCTTGTGTCCTTTTTTCCTTCCTTCCTCTTTTCCTTTCACACTCCCTCCCTCCTTCCTTCCTTCCTCCCTCCTACCTTCCTTCCTCCCTCCCTCCTTTCATTCCTTCTCCCTCCCTTCCTTCCTCCTTTCCTTCTTCCTCCCTTCCTCCCTCCTTTCCTTCCTTCTTCCTCCCTTCATTCTTCCTTTCCTTCTTCCTCCCTCCTTCCTTCCTTCCTCCCTCCTACCTTCCTTCCTTCCTCCCTCCCTCCTTTCCTTCCTTCTCCCTCCCTTCCTTCCTCCTTTCCTTCTTCCTCCCTTCCTCCCTCCTTTCCTTCCTTCTCCCTCCGTTCATTCCTCCTTTCCTTCTTCCTCCCTTCTTCCCTTCCTCCCTCCTTTTCTTCCTTCTTCCTCCCTTCCTTCCTTGACTCGAGGACAACAGGAGGCTCAGCATATTGTTTCTCTCTTCCCGCTGCCAAAACCTGAACATCAAACTCTGGCCTCGGCTGCGTGTGACCGAGCAGGTAAAAAACAAAAGAACCCAAAAAAAACAGTGAAATGTGAGCAGAGAGAGTCTTCTGCTGCCATCAGCTGCCTCTCCTCCTCTCTCCTTCTCTTATTTCAGCTCATCCTTCATCCTTATTTCACCGTCTCAAAGAGCCACGAGAGCTCAGCTAACCCTGCACTGCACTATAAACCTCTAAAAAAAGAAACAAAAAGAAAGATAGAAAGCTTCATTTTTCGAGGCCCTGCTGATGAAACAAGAGAAAAAGAATCTCAACCAGACATCTCTGACTTTACCCAGGCTGAAATAAATACCTCATCATGCACGGGAGAGACACAGCAGGTTTCTTTCTTTTTTTATATTATTTCATTTTATTTTATTTTTTTATGAGATTCCCCGAGGACGTCTCTCTTCTCCTGAGCCTGTTTGATGTGCTCTGAAAACAGAAAGCCTGCAGCACTCTGGATGTTTGAGTTGTGTGTGTGTGAGCTGCCAGTCGGCTGCGTCTGCCAGCACAGCAGCAGCGGGGAAAAAAAACCCCAAAAACCCCTCATGGACTTCCATCACAGGGACACATCAGCTTACATGTTACATTAACTGGTTTAGATGTGTTTTCGGGGGGGCGCTCATATCCAGAATGTGACCACACAACACCTTTAAATCTCTTTGTGAGCTTTCTGTTAACTGGAATTTACTAACAAAGACTAAGACTGTGTTCCTTCCTTCCTCCTTCTCTCTTTCCTCCCTCCATCCCCTTTTCTTCCTTCCTTCTGTCCTTCCTTCGTCCCTCTCTCATTCTTCCTTCCTCCCTTCCTTCTTTCCACCCTCCCTCTTTCTCTCTTTCTATCCTCCCCCTACCTTCCCCCTTCCTTCTTTCTTCTGTCCTTTTTCCTTCCTTCCTCTTTTCCTTTCTCACTCCCTCCCTCCCTCCTTCCTTCCTTACACTCTCCATCCCTCCTTCCTTCCTTCCTTCCTTCCTTCCTCCCCCCTTTCCTTCCTTCCTTCCTTCCTTCCTTCCTTCCTTCCATCTGTCTTCTCTTCCTTCCTTCCATCTGTCTTCTCTTCCTTCCTTCCTTCCTTCCTTCCTTCCTTCCTTCCTTCCTTCCTTCCTTCCATCTTTCCTTCTTTCCTTCCTCCCTTCCCTTCCTTCCTTCCTTCCTTCCTTCCTTCCTTCCTTCCTTCCTTCCATCTTTCCTTCTTTCCTTCCTCCCTTCCCTTCCTTCCTTCCTTCCATCCTTCCATCTTTCCTTCCTTCCTTCCTTCCTTCTTCCTCCCTTCCTTCCTTCCTTCTTTCCATCTTTCCTTCTTTCCTTGACTCGAGGACAACAGGAGGGTTAACACACACACAGCATTCAGACACAAATAAAATGGTCTAGAGTAAATGTAGTGCACTGTGTAGTAAATATGGAGCGAGTCTAAAGCTCACATCAGCATGTTAACTAGTGCTGCAACTAACATTATTTCTATTATCCATTAATATTTGGGTAGTGTGGTTTATTAAATGTCACAAAATAGTGAAAATATGTGTAAAAATGTTAATAAGCGTCTCCTAAAGCCAAAGATTCAACCTTAAATGTCCTTTTTTTCAGTCACATCTCAAAGGTATTCAGTCTACTGTCATGTTAGACTAAAGAAACCATGAAACACTCACATTAATAAGGTGAAACCAGAGAATTTTGACGTTTTTCTTCTTTTAAAAGAATGACTCAAAACGACTCAAAGTGGTATCCTGGTTAAGATTCATGCCACAAAACTGCAACGTCTGGTTATATTCCAGCAGTGGACCTTTGTTCCTCACATCTCTCTCTCTCTTTGATTCCTGTCATCTTTCAACCACTGCTGTATAATAAAGGCATAAAAAAAGCCCCTTCAAAAGAATAGAGAAAAGAAAAAAGGCTTAAAATGATCAATTGATTATCAAAATAGCTGGCATTTAATTTCTGATGGACTAATCTTTGCAGCTTTAAGAATAATATGATTCCATTGTTAATGCTGCAATGTTGGTGTTTTAACAGGTGTTACCACGTTTATTGTGTTAGCATGTTATGTTGCGTCACATTTACCTCGGGAGTTGGAAGTCGGAGATGGGAATGACGTTACACTTGAGTTTGAATTGTTCCAGTTTAGAAGTCAGAAAACCAGTTCTAGCCATCGTTATCCCATGATAGCAATACCAGTTGATAAAAACGCATTTCGCTGTGTTTTGCGGCTTCAAACAGCGTAGCAACACGTCCACAGATAGAAGTTGGACAGTGTTGTGTGTAGTGCTGTGCGATATTCTGATATATATATCATAGTGCAAAATAAAAATGTCTACCGTACGATATAACCCTCTATCGTTTATATCGTAATATTAACGTGTGGGGTACTGGATTAGCTCTGTTGCTACACTAACAGTTAACGTTAGCGGCTAACACGCTAACCAACGTTAACGTTACTACGGTTGTGGTTTAGGTACGCTGTGTAAAGTACAACTCAACGTCGGAATGACCATCGGATAATCATGTGAGTTCATGTTGTATGAACAATGAATGAAGGCTAATGTAACTGCAGCAACGCTACTACTTTGCGGTAGCATTTTTACGTCACCTGCAAAGACTCGTTTACGGCACTGCTAGGGGACAAGATGTAAACAACATGGCGGAGGCGGAAAACACAGTGGAAACAGAACAGAACCCAAAGAGGAATACAATTGGTGCCGAAAATACTATATCGGGACTTATATCGTTATCGGGATATAACATTTTGTCCATATCGCAAAGCACTAGTTGTGTGTATGACTGATTTTAATGAGACACAAATACCTTCACACTGTTGATGCATGAAGCAGTCTTATTGGTTTTTGAAGTCAGGGTTGATGAGGTTCGTCTGACTTTCCGAGTCAGAAATCCAACTTCGGGGGCGTTTCAGGTGAAATTTGTGACTGGGAACTTGGATATTCCACTACTGAGTACAACTTGAACGCACCATCAGTGTCTTGGTTCGCATTAACCCTTTATAGAGCACTCATTGAAATACTTAAAAGTTCAACATTTCAACCCTAGAGTGTTATTGGTGGATACTTTTTTGGCTTTTGTGACTTTTTTCAAAATTATATGTTGCAAGTCAAGATCAGTGATGTTATCATATATGGTTTTTCACCAGTCTGTAGGGTAAAACATTTTCCAAAGAGTCCATATGATTCTACAACCTCACAGAGAGGCTATTTTTAGATGTTTATGGAAGTTACCAAATATAGTTACTCGCCCGATAACGGGTTGAACACAAAGTACAGCTGAGTCTGGCGGGAACATGTGTTAGTTTTTCAGGTATTTGGCAAAATTTGAAAGAAGGAAACGTTGACCAGATGATGGCACCAGATGAAAAGTACTAGTCGAGACATTTCAATAATAAAGAAGAAGTGTCCTGATTCCACTTTTTGCTTTTTTTCTAGTTAGCAGCGCTGCCAACTCAGTGTTTTTTATTAAAAATAATGAGGAAGTCTGAGCTCCATTTGTAAAGACTAATGTGTCCTGATTCATCCCTTAAAATGCAGCAACAGCAGAGTTCTTCACTCCTAATGCTGTTTTAATAATGAATGAAGATGTTTTAGTCTGTACACTCAGGACAGGTCTTTGTTTTTAATTCAGTTTTTGCTGACTTTGCATCTTCAACAGGACATCAGCTTTGAGATTTCAGCATTTAATGTTTAGTGTGTTGCTTTTTAGCTGATCAGGATCATCAGTCCAGCTGTGATGTGTTTACTGTTCCGTGAAGCCGGCTGGTGGAAAAAAGAAAATATTTTTTAGTCTGAAACATTCAGACAAAATAAAAATTTCAGACAAAATAGAAACTGTGAGATCATGAAACAGAATTAATTTTCTGGTGTTTTTCAGCTGTCCTGGTTTCACCTTCCAGCTGAGACTCAGGAACCTGTTGAGTATCTGCAGGCACACAGTGTAATTTTTAATATACTTGATAATAAATACAGGAATATTTAAATTATTTAACCTTTTTTATTGTGGTTTTGAATTCATAGTTTCTGTCCTGCTATGGGTCGATACACCTCGTGTCTTTGAGCTCAGTTCAGTTTTTCCTTGAGGCTGTTTTGGATGATTGTTGTTGGTCCACAAACAAAGCCCTTCATCAAGTCTCCCGTGTGTATCTTTAAATGCTCATCGGCTTGCAGAGAACGAGCACAGCTAGTTTGAGACTCAGAGTAAAAAAAAGGCCCACAGCAGGGTCTGAAATGAACACATGCCAAGCACCAAATGTGGGTAGATATTCTGTTTTTGGCAAGTAAATCTCAGAAGGCTCTTTGCAAGATGGCGGATAAATGTTTGTACCACTTTTGGGGGCATTGCATAGACATACATTCATTTTCTGGAGACTTACCCAAACCCCGAACCTTAACCACTCAGCCTTATCCCAATTGGTGACGTGACTTTTGCCCCCATTTGCACAAGCCGTCCACAATTAACTGTTCCTAAGTCTGCAATTTGCCCCCCAAAAATAGCCCATGACTGAGCACAGACACACATCGTCACAAACAAACACCCGTCACTTGCCACCAGTGTGTGGCTAGCAACCATTAGACTAAATAAATAGTTATTATGTGGTGATGATTACAGGGAGTAAGCCAACCTTTTTTAAAGTGAAAATCCACCAACAAAAGGAGTACAAAGCAGCAGAAGCACAAAGAGAGTTTGAGGATGTTGGTTACAGTACAATGCGAGGCCGCAGTGATGAGTTGTCGCCAGTTCGCTAAAGACAAAAAAACAGAACTCATCACCATTACATATAAAACGATGAAGCTTGAGAACATTTATGACCATGAACACATCAAGTGTCACATTTCCTGCGCGTCTGTGTCTCGGTCTCAATCGACGCCTCTCGACACTTGTTCGTGACGGCGCTAATGACGATGTCAAAGCAGATCAGCGCAAAGATGAAGATACCGTTTACGACTCTACACGCCATCGGCAAGTAGGCGAGACTGCAAGTAAGTGAACATTTTGCTCCTCTGAAATTAGTGTCACTGTCATCATATGTAACTTGTTAGGAAGCATATGTTTCACTTAATTAAGATGATAGCATTTCAATTTTCCACTATAGATCATAATTATTAAATTCAATAATCAAGTACGACCTTTTATAGTTTTATTGAGATCATTGAGTGAGTTTAATTTATATGCTGTGTTTGTATATATTATAGAGTAATGTTATGTTATGTACTGAACCTTAGCTGTATTGGATAACATGATTGTATGCTGAATTATTGATGAATTAATTTGATGTTTGATGATTTTTTTTGTTGCAGTTTGGATGTTAAAAAAGGAAATCGCTGTGGGCTCAACTTATAGAAACGAGAAGCAGGCCAAAGAGTTTATGCAGCATATTATTGCAGAGGCGAAGAGAAACAACATCAGACAGAATCGAATAAAAAACCAACCACATTTGTCTCCATCATGTCACACAACTCCACACAGACAGTTCTGTGAAAGACGAGGAGTTAGTTTATGTCAGATTCTGTCACAAGGGCAAGATTAAATCCAGGTTTATTGCTGTCAAGACTGTGGAGACGGCAGACATTTCGCACCTAAGCAACACCATCAGTGCCATCATGGAGGGGAGCAAGTTGGTTGCTTTGGGAACAGATGGAGCTGCTGTGATGATCGGAGCCAAGAATGGTGTGGTCAGCCGGCAGAAGGAAGACAAGGCCTACATCATCACCTGAGCTGACACCATCCAGTCCTATGTGATGTTCCAGAAAGTAGAAAACCTCTGAATACCAGTCCAATAAACAGGGTAAACCTGGTAAACAGCTTCCAGGCTCTTGGTAAAAAAAAACACTGACCACCTGAATCGGTCCTGGACTACTGAATTGGCTCTAGATTGCTATGTCAATATGTAATGTCCAATCAATAACAATCACCATTACAGTTAGTTACATCATGTATCTGTGGTCTATGTACTGATAAAATGTGTCATATCTAATATAGGTTCTTTTGGACAACTGGACAATTAATTATCTACATGTGGGTCTTTTCTGCTTTGATGTATTTCAGATTTAATCAAATGTCCTTCAGTGTTCAGCAGGCCAAAGCTTTGAAATAACACATCACAGCCAAGGACGATGATGATGTCCACTTTTGTAGCCTCCTTCATAACATATTTGCATACCTGAGCAGCCTGTCCAACTGTTTGCACAAGTCCACCATCACTATAGCAGAGGCCCACAACACTTGACACAGGGAGTACTTAAGAAGTAAAAAACGGGTTTGTTTATTTAAGCTGCAATAAGAAACACTTGAGTGTGTTGTAAGGGTAAATCCTGAAATGATGAGAGAAGGGCCCATGATGAAGACCACAATGACTAACAGCTATGAGGGAAAATTGACTGTCTTGAGGTGACAGTAAGGCCCTCGTCACCTCACAAGACAAAATGCTAGACAGGTTAGTGGAGAGTATGACTGACAGGTTCCTGGATGCTGATACAGGGATCCACCAACCGGTCAGAGTCAGGAGTGGTTGGTTTCTTTATGTCTAGTGTTACAGGACAGTCAGATCAGGTTCAAGTCAATGATACCAATCATATTTTTATAGTTGGATATTTAAAACTGCATATTTATTGTAATTTAATATCTGTATACAGTTACTAGTGGACCACTTCAAGCCTGTCATGGAGACCTATGGACAGTCCTGAAGAGTCGGATGTGCCAAGAGCTCCAGTCCCTGCAGAAAGATATGCCCATGCTCTGATTTTCTGGTGTTGGTTCACCTGGTCCTGTCCTTTCCATAGCTGAATGTGAAAGAGGTTTTGATACCATGAAGCAGGTGAAAACCAATGGGAGGTCCAACCTAAGGTCTGACAGGCTGTCTGATCTTTTTATGGTCCCAGCTGTCTTCTTCTTCAGAGATCAGAGAGTACGATCCCGCCAAAGCTGTGATGCTGTGTGACACCAGGAGCAGGAGATCAGACTTCATTCATGGACCCTGTAAAGAAGAGTGAGAGAGAGAGGAGTCTGATGAGGAGGTTTAAGTTTATTTAAAAGGATTAAGCACCAGTCGGTTTACAAAAGTTCAAATGTACTGTTATGTTTGATCTTTAAGCAAATTCTTCAGTAGAGTTTTGAGATCAAGACTTCTTGTATTCAGACTTGAACGTATAAACCATTGATCGGTATATTAAAACAACTTTGCCTCAAGTTTTGCACTGGCCTCTTCTTTTGTATTCAACATTATACCTTATTATCTCAATGAAATGTACTGAAATCAATGTATAAATATATGTATGACGGCTGGTAAGAAAAATATGCTCGACTGGTGTATCTTCTCATCTACCAGCCACCTCGGCCGGTCAGTCAAAAAGTTAATTTCGGACACTGCCCACAGAGAAGCAGAGCGCTTTGTCAGCAATTTCACAGAGACTGAAAATATTCACGCTGGCGTTTCTGCTTCCGACAGCATGAAAGGACGTTTTTCACATCGTCTACAGTCAGACAACTCCCTCAAGTGAATGACAGAGCCTGAAAAAACATGAGAAACAGATTTTAGAGCAGGGGGGTCAAACTCTGTATGTGGCCCCTTTCATTCAAGGGGCCACATACAGACCAATTTGATCTCATGTGGGCCGGATCATTAAAAAGATGGAAGGAAGGAAGGAAAGACAGACAAAAGGAAGGAGGGAAGAAAGGTAGGAAGGACGGACAGAAGGAAGGACAGACAGACAGACGGAAGGAGGGAAGAAAGGTAGGAAGGACAGATGGAAGGAAGGGAGAACAGAAGGAAGCTAGGGAGGTAGGACAGGTGGAAGGAAGGACAGATGGAAGGAAGGACAGAAGGAAGAAAGGGAGGAAGGACAGATGGAAGGAAGGAAGGAAGGAAGTAACGAAGAAAGGAAAAAAGTAAAGTAGGAAGGAAAAGAACACAGGTGTAGGATAGTGGGCCGGATTGCACCCCTCAGTGGGCCGGTTCTGGCCCGCGAGCCGAATGTTTGACACCCCTGTCAAACATTCGACTGATATATTGCACAAAAACAGGCCTTTTATTCAGTATAATGTTTTCTATTACTTTTTTAGGGGTTTTTTGTTCTGTAATATGCATAATAAATTAAGATTAAGTAGATTTAGAATAAAATGGATGGATGGATGATTAATAGATGATGGTTGGTACGTTTCATTAGGCTGATTTTCAAAATGTCTCAGAAGTGTATTTATGCTGTCAACCAATTAATCTTTGTGTCGTCCTGCTGGGTCAAATTGACCCTGTCTGTTTTGACTGATCCTTCCTTCCTCCCTTTTCCCCCCCTCTGTCCTTCTTTCCTTTCTCCCCTTCTCCCTCCCTCATTCCTTCTTTCATCCCTCCCTCCTACTTTCATTCCTTCCTTCTTTCCTCCGCCCTTCCTTCCTTTTTCCTCCCTTCCTTCCTTCTTCCTCCCTTCCTTTCCTCCTTTCCTTCCTTCTTCCTCCTTTCCTTCCTTCTTCCTCCTTTCCTTCCTTCTTCCTCCTTTCCTTCCTTCTTCCTCCCTTCCTTCCTCCCTTCCTTCATTCTTCCTCCCTTCCTTCCTTCCTTCCTTTCTTCTTCCTCCCTTCCTTCCTTCCTTCCTTCCTTCTTTTTCCCTTCCTTCCTCCCTTCCTTCCTTGACTCGAGGACAACAGGAGGGTTAAACAACGTAACAGAGTTAATCAGAATAATAGAATAATAATTAATCCTTATTAATCACAATTTTAAAAAGGTAATATTGTATTTTTGGGGGAGATGAAACAAATACTTGTGTGGTGTTGGAATAAAGAAATGTTTGACAATCTAATTAGTCATACAGTTTAGTTTGGATGGTTTATGAATAAGAATTAGAATCTGTTAATTTGCCAATTAAAAAATAGTCTCAGGGATTGCTCGGCATGACCCACAAAATCCATAATGAATTGCAGACTTAATTAACAGAAACACACATGGAACAATTATAAAGTAACATCTGCTACAACGTGAATGTAAACAGCTCGCCTGTAAACTGTTTGCAAAGTCACATCTCAACCGGATGAAGGCTACAGTGAGTCGGCCTATTGAATGCCATTGTGTCGTCCTCCCGGGTCAAATTGACCCCGTCTGATTTGACTGTTCCTTCTTTCCTTCCTCCCTTCCTTCCGTCTGTCCTTCCTCCCTCCCTCCTTCTCTCTTTCTTTCTTTCCTCCCATCCTTCTTTCCTTCTTCCATCCCCCTTTCTTCATTCTTTGTCCTTCCTTCCTCTCTCCTTCTCTTTCTTTCCTCCCTTCCTCTTTTCCTTTCTCCCTCCCTCTTCCTTCTTTCCTCCCTCCCTCCTACCTTCCTTCCTCCCTCCTTTCCTCCCTCCCTCCTACCTTCCTTCCTCCCTCCTTTCCTTCCGTCTTCCTTCCTCCTTCCTTTCCTTCCTCCTTCCTTTCCTTCCTTCTTCCTTCCTTCTTTCCTTCCTTATTCCTCCCTTCCTTCCTTCCTCCCTCCTTTCCTTCCATCTTCCTTCCTTCCTCCCTCCTTTCCTTCCACCTTCCTCCCTCCCTCCTTTCCTCCCTTCCTTCCTTCCTTCTTCGTCTTTTCTTTCCTTCTTCCTCCCTTCCTTCCTTGACTCGAGGACAACAGGAGGGTTAATGCCATCGTGTCTGAGAAGAGACAAACTGAAGTCTCTTTTTTAAATACTTGAAACAGTGACATTGTGTGACATCACTCCAGTCAACCAATTCATGAAGTCAACTCTCCGTTTAACCCGTTGCTCAGGCAGAGACCAGCTTGTTGACATTTACAGATAACAGAGCTGACCTCTTCTTCTGCTATATTTATATCCATACAAAAAATGTCTGCTTTCATCCAATCCAGTGAATTTAAATACCAACAATTATTTGATCCATTTTCTGCTGGTTGTCTGATCGTTGCAGCTGCAGGAGATAACTCTACTAAAGCAAAGCACTAACAGTTGAATTCTGCATTTTTCATCTTGTCGACATAAGTTAATTATTCATCACTGATGATTTTTTGGGCATTTGTGAATCAATTCAGAGTTGTAGAAGATCCTTAAGAACCTTAATTCTTATGTGAATCGTTCTTTTTCTCACTCGTAGTCAGTCATAAGCCCGGTTAAGCTCCACATGATTTTTTTTTTTCCCCTCCCTTGTTTTTTTCACTTGGTAGCAGGAGAGTGAAGCTGAAGCTGTACGTGAGCTGAGAGAGCGATGAGGTAGAGTCCAGGAAGAGTGCTGTGCATCCAGAGCTGCACTAATGAAAGCCATTAGTTGGGCTGTGATGCTTCAGATGAGATGCTTCGGACGGCAGCTTCACCTGAGCTTAGTGGAGTTGAGGAATTATGTCGTGACGTTTGAGCTTTTATATCTTCGACGGAGGAGAGAAAAGCTCAAGTTTCTTTGTGTTTGTCGTTGTGTATTTATATTAGGGGTGGATGAAATGGCAAAAATGTCATATCACGATAGTTTGCAGGCAGGATCAGAAGCCGTGATCTTATCAAGATTCTGTTTCATGTTGTTGTTACTCAACAGTGCTCAAGATGTAAACTTTGAAAAAATGTTACCATCAATCACATGACAGAACACATGAAAAAAAGGGAGTTTTTTCTTGCCACTGTCGCCAAGTGCTTGCTCATGTGGGAATGTTGGGTCTCTTTAAATTAAACCTGAAGAGTACGGTTTAGAACCTGCTCCATGTGTAAAGTGCCTTGAGATAACTTTGTTGTGATTTGGCGCTATACAAATAAAGATTGATTGATTGACATGACATCCAGGGGAGGCTAGGAATAGAGGTGCCGCTCCTTCGAATCGAAAGGAGCCAGCTAAGTTGGTTTAGGCCAACACATGGTCAGGATGCTTCCTAGTCGTGTCCCTTTTAGAGGTGTTTCAGGCAAGTCCAACTGGGAGGAAACACTGGGCCAGACTCAGAACATACTGGAGGGATTATATATCTCTCCTGGCCTGAGAACGCCTTGGGATACCCCGATGTAGAGTGGTTGATGGTCTGTGAAAACACCAGGGACAAAGATGGAAATAAGTCCAAAAGTGACGATGCTCTTGGTCTTTCGGTCATCTGCAGTCATCTCTTCGAACTCCTCGTTGAGTTTAAACTGGATCTCTGTGGTCTTGAAAGCCTGATATGTTGTATTTTGAATAATATGAGTGTTGTCAGTAAACCTAAGTCTAAAGATAAGCTCATTTCAAAATAAGCAAAATAGTTGACGAAATGAACAGTCAACGATTCCTTTACAGTAAGTGATCACTGAGTGAGTTAGAGGCGACTTGGCTTGTCAACTTTACCGTCTCACAGTCCTCAGTGAAGTTTATGTCACTGATTTCTGAAAGTTTAGTTTTTCTTGTTCACACTAAAACATGCGGTCAGTGTTTTTTAGATATATTCACTCTGGAGAATGTTTCTAAAAATCTGGTTTTGGGTGGGGGAAAAAAAGTCCAAATCTGTGATGGTTGTAGAGGTTAGATTCATGTCTTCATCTTGTCTTTCTCTTCTATTTTCTGTCAGTGTCGTAAGCTTCAAAAAAAAAAAAAAAGGCAGGAACTCCCAGAGATAATCTGTTGAAAGTAAATGAGCAGGTTTCATGTGTAGTGGTTGTAATGACTCACTAACTACGAAGCTGCCTGGGCCTGTGGTCGACTGCAATGACGTCATCAAAACGTGTGTTTGGGGATATCGCCTCAGCTTGTGAAGATCTCAGAGGCCACTGAGGTTATTGTACTGTAGCTCTACTGCCAACCTAAAGATTCACCATCATGTTTTTGGATGTTTGCATTTGGTATCTAACACCATGTTTCCAGTCATAACAGTTAGTTGCATCATGAGTCAACTTTGTATCTCTTAAAGGTCAGTCTTTTGAAGAGAAACACTACTTTAGCTTTATCTTGACAACCGTACATTTGTGTTTATTCAGAGGTGTTTTTTAAGGGTTACATAAGAACACAGATTGGTGGTGTTAAGTCCTTCTCCCTTATTTCACAAATCACCAAAACCAATGAGAGAAGGGGTGAAAAGGTCGCAGCAACAGCACATCAATTCAAAGGTAGCTGCTTCTTCTTCTTGTGTTCACTGCAGGACCTTTTAAAGACTTTTAAAAATCTTCTCCAATGAGAGCAGCTCACGACTCACGACTGTCTAATGACCATCTTGTCCTCGAGTCAAAGAAGGAAAGAAGGAAGGAAGGAAGGAAGGAAAGAAGGAAGGAAAGAAAGGAGGGAGGAAAGGAAAGAAGGGAGGAAGGAAGGGAGGAAAGGAAGGAAGGAAGGATGGAAGAAATAAGGAAGGAAGGTAGGAGGGAGAGAGGAAAGAAGGAAGGGAGGAAGGTAGGGGGGAGGAAAGAGAGTAGGAGGGAGGGAGGAAGGACTGACGGAAGGAAGGAAAGGAAGGAGGGAGGGAGGAAAGAAAGAAGGAAGGAAGGGAGGAAAGAAGGAACAGTCAAAACAGGAGAGTTAAAATCCTGTCAAGGCCAACACGAAGCAATTTATGACCGGATTTTTTTCTTTTTTAACTTCACTGCTATTCATAAACATTAACAGGTCATTTTAACAAATTCACCTAGAGTTGGGCTTCATTCCCCACATATGTCGGCTACATACACATAATAATGCTGAATAGGGTCAAAATAGACACAATAGGTCCAAACATCATTTTAACCAAGGTAGAGAACACGTGTCTATCTCCTTATAAATACAGGTATTTTTAGCTGTAGTCGGACAGTGACATCACAGGTTGTTTACAGGACTTTTTTCTATGTCCTCAAGCTGTTACGCCAAGTTTCCATGGCAACGCAAAGGATCTCTGCCTGGAATCGTTCGAGCTATGAAAAGTAGTGATGCTACGTTAGCTTAAGAGTCACAGTTAAATAGTTTGGTAGCTACAGTTGTAGTAGCGCCTCTCCAGGTAGTTGAAGAACATCGGTAGTCTATCCTTTTCTGTCATGATTCACATCTGAGGAGACGTAAAAAAGGCTCCTTCCTCCTGCTGCGTGCTCCACCATAGCATCTATTGTTTCCATAGTTTATTGTTTTAAACTCATTGAAACGTCTCACAGACTCCCAACAAACAGTTTGAAATGATCCTGTGGTCACAGACGACCTGCAGACTGAACCGGGACAGAAAATAATCCAATCATTGAGGATCTCATCTTGCAGGATTGTTTAAAGTCGACTGACTCTGGATTTTTTCAATATTATAAAGCAACTGGACAATAAGTCTGGGTTTTGTCTAGGGCTTAAAAAAAGTCCTGCAGTGTACACTTGGCTTTAGTCGCAAATTTTGATGCCACAATCTGGCAAGTATCAAGATTAATGTTTCGGACAGTAGCAGTAGCGACTATCAGGGTAGTTGAAAGGCATCTGCAGTCTTGTCCCACTTCTTTCCTTCCTGTCGTGATACACGTCGTTAAAAGGCTCCACCGACTTTTCCTCCTGCTGTGTGCTCCACCATAACATCTATTGTTTCTAAAGTTTATTGTTTTTAAACTCATTCATTGGCTGCTGCTTCATTGAAACGTCTCACAGACTCCCAACAAACAGTTTGAAATGATCCTGTGGTCATTGACGAACTGCAGACTGAACCGGGACAGAAAATAATCCGAACATTGAGGATCTCACCTTGCAGGACTGACTCTGGATTAATTTTTTAAGATTATAAAGCAACTGGACAATAAGTCTGGGTTTTGTCTGGGGCTTAAAATCTGGGCTAAAGTCCTGTAGTGTACTTTTGACTTTAAAATCATATATTTTGATGCCACAATCTAGGCAAGGCAAGGCAGCATTTCATACACAATGGCAACTCAATGTGCTTTACATAAAACAAACATTTAACAGTAAGAATTGGAAATAAAAAACATTAAAACATGCAATTTGAGAAATAAAAATGAAACCCAATAATAGTGAAAACATAGAAATTCAAATTTTTTCGACCACACGGACAACCACCTAACACTATCTCTTCCATAGATCCTTATCATGTATTCTACCGGATGGCCCTCTGGCTCTCTGGACTTGTTTCCTGTATTTCCCATGATTAGCTAATCTTTCTCATTAGACCTGGTCGTCACTACGAATCCTGGATATAAAAAATCTAGTAAATATTCATAAAGTTTGGTATCAAGATTAATGTTTCGGACAGTAGTAGTGGCGACTATCCGGGTATTTGAAGTTCATCTGTAGTCTTGTCCCACTTCTTTCCTTCCTGTCCTGATCCACGTTGTTAAAAAGGCTCCACCAGCTTTTCCTCCTGCTGTGTGCTCCACCGGACCGTCTATTGTTCCCATAGTTTATTGTTCTGAACTCATTCATTCACTCTGCATGATCCTGACGACTTCCAGACTGGACAGAGACAGAAAATAATCCCATCACTGAACATCTGACACTACGGGACTGCAGCCGACTGACTCTGGAGTTTGTCCGGGAAGATAAAATCTGGGCGAAGGTCTTGTAGTGTTCACTTGGCTTTAGTTGCATATTTTTAAGCAACAATCTGGTATCAAAGAAGTTTGCTACCAAAATGTATGTTGCAGACAGAGGAGTGCATCCACCTTGTGTTGGGATGAATCATATTTAACCTTCCTGTCGTCCTCCAGGGTTAAATTGACCCCGTCTGTTTTGACTGTTCTTTCTTTCCTCCCTTCCTTCCTTCCGTCTGTCCTTCCTCCCTCCTTCTCTCTTTCTTTCCTTCCTCTCTCTTTCCTCCCTTCCTTCCTCCCTTCCTTCTTTCCTCCCTCCCTCCCTCCTTCTCTCTTTCTTTCCTCCACCCTACCTTCCTTCTTTCCCCTGTCCTTCTTTCCTTCCTTCCTTCCTCTTTTCCTTTCTCCCTGCCTTCCTCCCTCCGTCCTTACTCCTTTCCTTCCTTCCTCCTTACTCCTTTCTTTCCTCCCTTCCTCCTTTCTTTCCTTCTCCTCCCTTCTTTCCTTGACTCGAGGACAACAGGAGGGTCATGTATATTTTAGACTATAAACACAGAAGCAGCCTGAAGGACTGTAGGTTGCTGGTTTCGTCCTTGTGTCGCCTCCACACCTAGAAGTGGATTTAGAAGTGCGGTTCACAGCTTTATTTGATACCTCAGGTTTTTGTCGAAACGGGCCTGCTGGACTACTGTCAGGTGAAAAGTCTGGCACTGTGATAACTCTTCTCCCCCCCAGCCGTGGGTTGGATGAGGTGAATGGATGCAGAGAATTGGCTTCGGCCCATGAAGGCTGCCTGGACCGAAGCCCAATACTACGCTGCTGGATATTATAATTAGCTTCTTACGCTGGGACTTTATTCAGAGTTCATGCTGGGCTCTGAGGCGAAGTCTGGGAAAGGAATTTCATTCTGTTCACCATAAATACATTCAGCTGCACCGAAAAAGAATCATATATTAAAAAAAGAGGAATGAAAGTTAAGCCAATGACAAACTTTAAGGAGTCTTATTTAAAAAAAAAAAAAAAAAAAAACTTCACTTTTTACAGTGTTTATCAGAGTTGGCTCAGTTGTCACGCTCCATCCACTGTGAAATGTGGTTGAAAGACCCGTAACAGCTATAAAGTGGACTTTTTTTTTTTGTGAAACTACTTTTTCCAAGGTCCATATTTGTACCTTTTTTTTTAGTTATATATTTATGTTATAATTGCACTTTAAGGTCCTTTTACTTAGTTTATAATTTTATTGTTGTGTATATATATGTGTGTGTGTGTGTGTGTGTGTGTGTGTGTGTGTGTGTGTGTGTGTGTGTGTGTGTGTGTGTGTGTGTGTGTGTGTTATAATTGCATTTTAGGGTCTTTTTATTTAGTTTTTCATTTTATTGTTGTATATATTTGTTTTTGTTTGTTTGTTGTTCTTTCTATATCACTATTTTTTTGAGCTGCTGTAGCAATTAATTTTCCCCCTGTGGGATCAATACATTTATCTTTATCTTTATCTTTTATGGACCTTGTTGGAAATTGGGTTGTTGCAGCAAATGTTGCAGAATGCTGAAAAAGTAAGAAATGATATACAAGCAATTTTGGTTGGTGTCTTAAGAATGCATGTTTTCAATCACTGGAGAATCATCCTTACAACGGCCTTAATACTTAAGATATAAAGTTTCTATCAGGCACAAACTTCCTCTAACAATGAATCTTCACAGAAAGAGTCTCAGTAGAGTAACGCTGCTTCAACATTAAACTAGACTGAAACTAATTGTACAGATGTGTGTCTGACTTAAACTTTAACTCAATTTAAACTCAAACGGCAGCTTTAATTAAATCAAAAACATATAACGAAATTAAGACTTTGATGTTTAGATATCTGTTGTTCACAATGAGAGCTGCAACAATTAGTAGATTCATCACTTAGTCAATGAACAGATTGTTAAAGGGAAACTATTTTCATTGTTTTAGTCAGTTTTTAACCCTCCTGTTGTCCTCAGGTCAAGGAAGGAAGGAAGGAAGGAAAGGAGTAAGGAGGGATGGAGGAAAAGAGGAAGGAAGGGAGGAAGGGAGTAAGGAGGGAGAGAGGAAGGAGAGAAGGAAGGAAGGAAGGAAGGAAGGAAAGGAGGAAGGGAGGAAAAGAGGAAGTAAGGAGAGAAGGAAGGAAACGAGTAAGGAGGGAGAGAGGAAGGAGAGAAGGAAGGAAGGAAAGGAGTAAGGAGGGATGGAGGAAAAGAGGAAGGAAGGAAAGGAGTAAGAAGGGAGAGAGGAAGGAGAGAAGGAAGGAGAGAAGGAAGGAATGAAGGAAGGAACGAAATGAGTAAGGAAGGAGGGAGGAAAAGAGGAAGGGAGGAAGGAGAGAAGGAAGGAAGAGAGGAAGGGAGGAAAAGAGGAAGTAAGGAGGGAAGGAAGGAAAAGAGGAAGGGCGGAAGGAAGAGAAGGAAGGAAAGGAGTAAGGAGGGAGAGAGGAAAAGAGGAAAGAATCCCTTAACAGTCGGTGGATTCTCTGCTCTTCATATCTGCTTTAGTCTTTATAATCATAACTACACTCTTGTATTATGCATTTTATCTCTTCTTTTATATGTACAATGTTCATTATGATGTTAATGCTGCATTCAACAGTCTGACTGAAGTTACATCACGCTGCTGTAGAGCTGAAAGATGCATCCTCCACATGTCAGATTGTTAGTGTAGAAGAAGAAAACAGTGTATATACAGGCGTCAAACAGACCTTCCTCACAGATGTTACAGTGTGATGAGAGGAAGCAGGGTTTACTGTGAACGCTCTCTGTCCAGGTTTACTCTCCTCTGAGCCGTCAGTCGTGCACGGCCGCATGATTTCTCCATTAACTTGCACACGTCCACACACACACACACACACACACACACACACACACACACACACACACACACACACACACTAATACTTAAACACCACCTGCTGCTCGTGCAAACCGCAGGTGGCCCCGCTTCGTGTGTCACTCTGCTCTGATTGATCGTGAGCAATGCAAGGAGCCGAAATTGCACACAAGAGTTGACCTGCAGCTACACAGGTGTTTAAGCCTCCTGAATGTTATTTGTTTGGGTTTAATGAGACGACAGGAGGGGATGATGTCGCCGTTACTACTGCAGGAATATTATTAATGGATTGGATTTGTTTTATTACAGCCGGTTTAGCTTCGCCTCTTACTGTAACCGGTTTCATCTCGACGCTGAGTTACGAGCAGCTGACACATCTGACGGAGGCGAGCTAATGGCTTATTGAAAATTCAAGCGGGCGTCTCCTGTTCTGGGCTCTGTTAGAGGTTAATGGACTAGGTGGTGATGTGGTTGATTGAGATGTTTTGAGCCAATCTGAGCCTGCGTGTGTTCCAACGCTGCTCTGCTTTACGACTACTGAGCAGCTTTTACCTGCATGTGGGAATGAAAGTCAAGGGTGCAGCAGTGCGAATGACTTTGATTGACAAAATACCATAGACTGTATATAAAATGGACGTAATATCCGTGACGTCACCCATTGGTTTGTGGACTGCTGCTCGGAAGCCAATAGTTTCGGATCTGAGCAGCGCCATCTTGAACATTTCAGGTGCATGCTGGGAAAAATAAAAACAGGGATTCTACTTATATGGGCATCAGGAGGAGCATGAGGCGCCCTCCTGAACCTGTGAACCAATCAACCTGTCAATCACGTCGTAGCCACGCCCTAATGCATACCCTGCTTTATCGTCACATATAAAATCACGGAGGCCAAAATGTCCCAAATGAACATCATACTGCATTGAAGAAGGCTTTAAACTAGCGATTGAGACCATAAACACATTTTGAAAATGTTTACTGAGGTTAGAAATCAAGTGAGAAGTTGGTGAATTCTCCATTGACTTGTATAGAGACGGAAGTCCTTTTGACACCAAAACGGTCGCCCCCTGGTGGCCTTTTGATAGAATGCAGTTTTAAGTTACTTCTGCGTTGGCCTCATTTCAGAGGACCGGAACTCCCCGCCTGCAGAATACACAGATTTTCTAAAACCTGATGCTGCAACAATTTGTATTTATTGGTTAAACTGCCAGTAGGTCTCGGCAATATACTCCGCTGTTTATAGGACATTATCTTTCATAAGGGTGGACGCTCTCATCGTTATCTTTATATTTATTGTTATAGTTACCACTCTTGGGGTGGACGGCCCTTTACAGACCTATAACTATATCCACATCCAACTTTTCTCTGTATTTTACCGTAATTGTTTTATCTGGTGACTTCTTCAAATGTCTTTTTAAAAAAAAATCTTATCAACAGTCCAAAATCCTATAATTTTACGTTTACTATCATTTATGATTCAGGGATTGAAGGTATTTCATGCTTTTTATTTTTAACCTTCATGTCGTCCTCCCGGGTCAAATTGACCCTGTCTGTTTTGACTGTTCATTCTTTCCTCCCTTCCTTCCTTCCGTCTGTCCTTCCTCCCTACCTCCTTTCTTTCTTTCCTTCCTTCCCTCCTTCCTTTCTTTCTTTCCTTCCTTCCTCCCTTCCTTCTTTCCTCTGTCCTTCTTTCCTTCCTTCCTCCCTTCCTCTTTTCCTTTCTCCCTCCCTGCCTCCTACCCTCCTCCCTGCCTTCTTTCCTCTGTCCTTCTTTCTTCCCTTCTTTCTTTCCTTCCTCCTTCCCTCCTTCTTTCCTTCCTTCCTTCCTTTCCTTTCCTTTCCTTCCTTCTTTCCTCCCTCCCTCCTTCTTTCTTTCCTCCCCCCTTCCTTCCTCCCTTATTTCTTTCCTTCCTTCCTCCCTTCCTCTTTTCCTTTCTCCCTCCCTCCTACCTTCCTTCCTTCCTTCTTTTCCTTCCTCCCTTCCTTCTTTCCTTTCCTCCCTCCTTTCCTTCCTTCTTCCTCCCTCCTTTCCTTCCTTCTTCCTCCCTTCCTTCCTCCATTCTTTTTTTAATCTTATCAACAGTCCAAAATCCTATCATTTTAAGTTTACTATCCTTTATGACACATAAAAGCCGTTTAGTGATGTCAGACGCTGAATTAACACGTTGCAAATCTTCTGTTTGACAACCTCGGAGCAGACGAGTCATGAACCAGCGTATTAAATCACAGGTTCTGAATTTTAGCTGCTTTTAAAAAAACTTCCCCTGACACTCCATTAGGATTAATTTTTCTCCCTCTCTGTGTTATCTGCTTGACATGGCTCTGACCTTTGACCCCTTCTTTTTTTAATTTTTTATCCTGCTTTACATGCTAATAATAAGAGTTTAGCCTTTTTGCACTCGTATATATATATAGTCAGTGAAGTGTAATGCATTTTATTTTTTATTTTTAATTGTAGTCACAGCAGCCTGGCTCTGATTTTAACTCCTCCTCTTCATCTCCTGCTCAGGATCAGGCTGTAAAATGCATGCTGGGATATTACTATGGTATTTTTTTAATGGTAAACACAACTTTGTCCTTTATAAGCAGTGGTCTTCCTGTCTGTGTGTGTGTGTGTGTGTGTGTGTTTCTGTGTGTGTGTTTGTGTTGTTTCCCCCTGCAGCCCGCTCCCCTGCCAGCTGTGGCTCACTTATATAACGTTTGTAGTCAGGTTTTATTGGCTCTGCAGCAGTCGGACATCTCCGGCTCTGCAACCAGATCACATAGAATCTGTGCAGCAGTGAAATATGTCCTGTGTGGTGCGCAGTGCTAATGTTCCAGCTTATAGCACCGACACTAAAATACATTACAGTGGGATCTGCTCACTGCTCTGCAGGCATCCAGAAAACACAGCCAGATAGTGTGTGTGTGTGGTGCTTCGTGTCGTCCTCCCGGGTCAAATTGACCCCGTCTGTTTTGACTGTTCCTTCTTTCCTCCCTTCCTGCTTTCCTTCTTCCATCCCTCTTCTTTCCTTCCTTCCTTTCCTTCCTCCCTCCCTCCTTCTCTCTTTCTTTCCTCCCCCCTACCTTCCTCCCTTCCTTCTTTCCTCTGTCCTTCTTTCCTTGCTTCCTCCCTTCCTCTTTTCCTTTCTCACTCCTTACTTCTTTCCTCCCTCCCTCCTACCTTCCACCCTGCCTTCTTTCCTCCATCCTTTCCTCCCTCCTTTCCTTCCTTCCTTCCTCCCTCATTCCTTCTTCCTTCCTTCCTCCTTCCTCCCTTCCATCCTTGACTCGAGGACAACAGGAGGGTTAAAGAAAGAAAGGTCTGTCGTTGAGATTATCTGGTCAGGTCTCACATTTTTCTTTAAAATAAAGGGCAGAAGAAGTAGCTCTGATGTTCCTGACCTACCTTCACATCCTCCACGGTACCTGTGCTCAGCTCTTTAAACCTTTAACTGAACTGCACTCCAAAGAGAATAAAGAAAAGAAAGATATAAAAGGTCACATGTGAACACAGCTTCACTTATAATCCTAGTTAACAGTGTTGTATGAGGTGCTGCAGATGTTACAGATGTTGTTGTTTTTCAATCAGGTCTTCAGGGATTGAAGGTGTTTCATGCTTTTCATTTTTAAACCCTTTGTTTTTGGGCTACAGCAATAAACTTTCAAGAATACATTGAATTCTCTAGAATATTCAGTCCATCTATGAGCAGTCTGTACTCAGGCAGGCGCAGAGGGTATTGTCGGACCTGTGTGTTCTGTTTGTTTAGTTTTTTATTTTGCTTTAATCTTTCATTGGATGTTTCATTAGTGTATATAATAATAATAATAATAATAATGATGCATTTTATTTAAAGGCGCCTTTCAGATTTCTGCGGAAGACCAAAGAGTAGAGAGTTACAGTAGTCCAGACGAGATGCGATCAGGGTGTTGACCAGAATAGCGGTGCAGGTTGGTGAAAGTGAGGGACGGAGACGGTTGATGTTCCGTAGATGGAAGTATGCATCCGAGTAACGTTATTGATGTGGGCTTCGAAAGATAATGTGCTGTCCAGGATAACACCCAGGCTCTTTACCTGAGGGGATGTAGGAACAGTGGAATTGTCGATGGACATGGAGAAAGTGTTGATTGTTGCTAGGGTTGATCTGGTACCAATGAGGAGGACCTCAGTTTTTTCGCCGTTGAGTTTAAGAAAGTTGAGTGAGAGCCATGATTTAATTTCCAGTAAGCAGTCCGATAGGGCGATGGGTGGCAGAGTGGAAGAAGGCTTAGTGGAAAGATAGTTGGGTATCATCAGCGTATGTTGCCTACGTGTACGTCTTTAGCTGTTATATGTGTTTTATGTGTATTTATTGTCTGTAGGGCAGCTACTACCATGCACTACAAACTTTGAGTCCATGACAAATTCTATTCTATTCTATATTATGTATAGTAGGGCTGGGCGATTATGGCAAACACGATTAATTGAACTTTTAACCTCGATTACGATTAATGAACGATTTCATTATTTTACACTGCTGCCTTCACACGATTTGAAAATAATGCTGTTTTAAGGTGTGACGCTGTGGTTAAAGTGTAGTTTACTTGGTTAGAACTATGTAAAGATCATGGTTTGGGTTAAAATGATCACTGGAGACAAGTTTTTTAAATTCCTTAAAGATATGCAACCTTTGCTGTCATGGCAACAGTGAACACCACGATTAATTGACATGAGCAAGATTAAGTCGATTAGAGTTTCTAAATGTCGGTTTCGATTATTTTTTTAATGAATTGCTCAGCCCTAAGGTATAGGGCCGGGCAATTAAGGTATATGAATGAATGGCTGTGTCCAAAATCAATCCCTATTTACTATACAGTGCGCTACATATACTCTCCACCATTTAAGTATCCAAATGCTTAATGTGGAAATATATCCACTATATAGAGCCCTGAAATATTCCACAATATAGTCCATTGCTAATTTTTTATGCAGTGCTTCACATTTGAAAGATGTGAGAACTACCGCAGCGCGACTCTACAGCTGCTGGTGACGACTCAAAATGATGATGATTAGTTCGAGTCCAATATCTTGATTTGCTGCTCACTACTGATTAAACTATTTAGTGTCTATTATTATTATACAGGGAGTAGTGAAGTAGTGAATTAGGGAGTGATTCCAGACCAGGCGGGGAGTTCCGGTCCTCTGAAATGATGCCAACGTGGAAGTAACTTAAAACTGCATTCTATCTAAAGGCCACCAGGGGGCGACCGTTTTGGTGTCAAAAGGACTTCCGTCTCTATACAAGTCAATGGAGAATTCACCAACTTCTCACTTGATTTCTAACCTCAGTAAACGTTTTCAAAATGTGTTTATGGTCTCAATCGCTAGTTTAAAGCCTTCTTCAATGCAGTATGATGTTCATTTGGGACATTTTGACCTCCCTGATTTTATATGTGACGATAAAGCAGGGTATGCATTAGGGCGTGGCTACGTTGTGATTGACAGGTTGATTGGTTCACAGGTTCAGGAGGGCGCCTCATGCTCCTCCTGATGCCCATATAAGTAGAATCCCTGTTTTTATTTTACCCAGCATGCAACTGAAATTTTCAAGATGGCGCTGCTCAGATCCGATACTATTGGCTTCCGAGCAGCAGTCCACAAACCAATGGGTGACGTCACGGATGTTACGTCCATTTCTTATATACAGTCTATGTTTCAGACACAGACAATTAGTCGATTGATTTTTCAACATACAAAATATTTACCTCAGAGTCTTGCCTGTTACATCTTGATCAGGTAAATCATAAGGAAGGCATATTGTCAATTAATAATGATATAAAAGCTGCATCAACTTGCATTTTCCACTACATGAGACTTGTGCAGGATCTTCTGTCAGAAAGCAGGTAGATTCATATGAAAGGATGACAACAGCTGAGTAGTGTTGCTAGGTGCCGATTTTGACAGCGAAGAACAATAAATTGCCGCTCCAATCCAGTCACTCGACAGAAATGTCAACCGTAAATTGTAGGTCTGCCTGTTCGATCTGTGACTCTGAATACTCACAAGTCAAAGTGTGCTGGAGGAAGACGCTGAACTCTACATCACTGCTTTAACCTTCCTGTCGTCCTCCCGGGTCAAATTGACCCCGTCTGTTTTGACTGTTCCTTCTTTCCTTCCTCCCTCCTTGTCTCTTTCGTTCCTTCATCTCTCTTTCCTCCCTTCCTTCTGTCCTCCCTTCCTCCCTCCCTCCCTCTTTCCTTTCCTTCCTCCCTTCCTTCTTTCTTCTGTCCTTCTTTCCTTCCTTCCTCCCATCCTCTTTTCCTTTCTCCCTCCCTCCCTCCTTCCTTGTTTCCTCCCTCCCTTTCTTCCTTCTTTCCTCCGTCCTTCCTTCCTTCTTTCCTTTCCTTCCTTCTTACTCCCTTCTTTCCTTCCTTGTTTCTCCTTTCCATTCTTCCTCCCTCCCTCCTTCCTTCCTTCCTCCTTCTTTCCTTTCCTTCCTCCCTTCCTTCTTTCCTCTGTCCTTCTTTCCTTCCTTCCTCCCTTCCTCTTTTCCTTTCTCCCTCCCTCCCTCCTTCCTTGATTCCTCCCTCCCTTTCTTCCTTCTTTCCTTTCCTTCCTCTCTCCCCTCCTTTCTTTCCTTCTTCCTCCCTCCTTCCTTCCTTCCTTCCTCCCTCCCTCCCTCCCTCCCTCCCTCTTTCCTTCTTTCTTCCTCCCGTCCATCCTTCATTCCTTCTGCCCTTCCTTCCTTCTTCCTCCCTTCCTTCCTTGACTCGAGGACGACAGGAGTGTTAAATGTTATTTTTTATGAGCGTCTGTCAAATTAATTTGATAAAAACAAGATTGCCGAAGTGAAATATCGCCACGTAAACTCACTCGTACCTCACCTACGCTGAACATCCTGGCTCCGACACACTTCCTGCTCTAAACAGCATCAAAATCTAATTTACCAGATCTGCACACCCAATGAAATATGTTCCCTGCTGCATTCATGAAAGCCAGCGTCATGTTTTTGCACATCATAATGTTAGAGCCTTAATGTGCGAGGCGAGGCAAATAAATTAGGTAATTTACAAAAAATGTGTGTCCATTTTCGGAAAGATGATCTCATTACCTGGAGGTCATTCTGTGAGGATCTCCTCTTACATTCTGTCCTATATATAAAACTTTTGATTTCATCTTCTCCTACTGATGCATTTCTTTTTCTGTTTCTCATTAGTTTTGCTGGATTCAGTTTGCATAGATTCACTTTGGAACAAAACTCTCCCCTAGTCTTGGAAAACGTGTGATCCTAGCTGTTGGATTATTATGAGAGAGTCTGTCTCTTTTGTTGTCAGATCAAATGTTTGTCACAAAAGCTTTGTATCAGTCTTCTTTCGTCTTCTTTTTTTTTTAACCTCCCATCCTGCCTGCCTGCTGCAAGCTCGCAGAATTGCACAGGATATTATTTGAAGTCTTGTGTGAACATAAAAGCCTTGCTCATAAAAGTTCCCCCGCAGTGAAAACGACCTAAATAAACACAGCCCTAAAATAACCCTCGCCAGGTTCATCTAACCTCCCTGAAAAATGGAGGATGGGGACAGGAAACGCTGGAGGAGGCATTAGGGGGGAGAAAACCTGAGGGTGTGATGGTTTGGAGTACCACAGCGATGCCATTTGGTGGATGTTTTTGTCCAGAGTGCATTACAGCAGCATGAGTGATTGCATTTTTAGAAAAGGTGCAGTCTAACCTTTGACTCCATACTTCAGGCGTTACTCTACACATTGAGTCTCACTGGGAATAAAACCAGTATTCCAGAAAATGATGTTGTTTTCTCTGCGAACGAAAACTACGATGAAATATATTTGATAACCTTTTTTTACACCCACGAAAACAAGATTAAAACTAAATAAAGACACTTACGTGTTTCATCAACGAATAAAAGCTTAATGATAAAGTGAAAGATGGACGAGTGGACAAGGAGTGTTTCTGATAGATAAATGCTGCACCACCATTAACCCTCCTGTTGTACTCAGGTCAAGGAAGGAAGGAAGGGAGGGGGGTGAGGGAGGGAGGGATGAAGGAAGGAAGGAAAGGAGTAAGGAAGGAAGGAAGGAAGGAAGGAAGGAAAGGAGTAAGGAAGGAGGAAGTAAGGAAGGAAAGGAGTAAGAAGGAAGGAAGGAGGGAGGGAGGGAGGGAGGAAGGAAATGAGGAAGGAAGGAGGGAAGGAGGGAGGGAGGGAGGAAGGAGGGAGGGAAGAAGGAAAGGAGCAAGGAGGGAGGGAGGAAGGAAGGAAATGAGCAAGGAGGGAGGGAGGAAGGATGGAGGAAGGAAGGAAGGAAAGGAGTAAGGAGGGAGGAAAAGTGGAAGGAAGTAAGGAGAGAAAGGAAGGAAGTGAGGAAAAAAGTATGGAAGGACGAGGGAGCAAAGAAGAGGGAAGAAGGAAGGAAAAATTAAAGAAAGAGGAAGGAAGGAAGGAAAGAAGGAACAGTCAAAAGAGATGGGGTCAATTTGACCCGGGAGGACAACAGGAGGTTAAAAGGAAGCATCTTACGCTCCATAACCTTCTCTCTTTGTCATTAATGTTATCTGACGTTAGCGCTTCATGGAAGAAACCGATTTCTGGACTTAAATTCATCGACAATCCACTGAAAATTAGACAAGAAGCATCAAGAAAACAGCTTGACAATCTGCAGGCTGCACAACCATATGTATGAAGTAGCATTAATGTTCATTTTGCTGCAGTGGATCTAATGTAATCGACTGGGGATTTAATTCTAGCCAGCAACGGCTACAGTCATGTGTTATATATACTATATATATATATATGGTTATACTAGACGCTTTGCTCTCACACGCGCTGCATTTATAGTCACACACACACACACACACACACACACACACGCAGTCACTCTCTAGTGGGCGCTCTTGCTCCGTTTACTCCAGATTCCGGGAGATTACGTCTCATTTGCGGGCGTCATGGAGACCGCTATCTATATGCGGGAGACTTCCGGAACTTCGGGAGAGTTGGGATGTCTGATGTCGGCGGCATTGACGGTACTCTGTCAACAAGTTTGCTTCGGTTGCCATGTTGTTGTTGTTGTTTGGTCGAGTGCTTCCTCCGTCCGTACAACGTGAATCACACAAAGGTGTTGCTCACTGCGCCCCCACTGGCCAGGGGCTTGAATCGATTCAGAGGATTTAATGAATCGATATTGAATTGGGAAAGAATATATTTGCAATGCATTGATGAATCGATATTTTTACCCCACCCCTACATGTGACCCAGTGCAGCGGTGTGGCTCATTAACGTGATTTTAATAGTTTGTGGTCAACAACAGAGGTCTACAGTACAGAGGATTAAGATACATCCGGCTTTGGATACACACATAATACCTGTTAGATCCATTCATTGAGGGTTTGGCTTCAAATATAGAGAAGCACCGGCCTTGTCTTTTAACGATTCCGACTATTTTGCCAACTTGGAACTGCATCAGGAATCAGAGCACATCCCCACCAGAAAGCCCTGCATGAAATTGGCTTTGTCTATCTTGAATTTGGACCTGTAACCGCAGCAGAGTCGATGCTCGGCTCAGCTCTCTTCATGTCTACTTAACAAGCACTACACTTAAGACATGTCACCACACTATGAACCTTATTCTAGCTCTCATTGCTTAATTGTCGCAAACACTCGTCTTTTAAATGGAGTTTAATGATGTCAGTTGTGGTTTGATCAAATAAATGAAAATATCTTGCAGAGTTTTTGTTCTCGGTAGAAGATCTGAGGTTGGAGTGTGTCGTTTTCATTCATTGTCTCATCGTGTGGGGGCGTCGTGAAGCCCTTCGAGACTAACTGTGATTAAAGGTTATGCAAATAAACTTGCCTCACAGGAGTCGATGCGTTTAAAGCACCCGTATTTTTAATCGTTCACTTTTACTGAATTATATTTATATAAAGCATGTAAGTACTACTCTAACAGCTGTGCGTTTTGCATGCATTTTCTTTCTCTCTCTGGCCTGTTTTTTTTTTAATCAGCATTGTCTTTTTGTTACATGCTGAGCTCACCATCTGCCGCTTGCTGCAGCACCGTCAACGTCCTTAAAAAGTCATTGCTGTATCCTTAATTATCTTCGTTTAATCACATCCCCTCTTCAGGGAGATGAAAGGTTATTAGAAAATGAGCCCGCATGGGGGAATGTATTAAAAACTGCAGCAGAAATACTGTTTACTATATATAACGAGGCATGGACAGTGCTGTAGGTCCTTTTTGTCCTGCACATATGTGTCAGTACTTAGTGTTTTTTTTTTTTACAGCATTATGGCTGAAATCTGAGATGAAGTGCCGTCGCTGCTTCCACACTCAGCTGTCTGGTGTTCGTCCGGCTGTATTATGTCTCGATGACTTTTTCCTGTTCTCCCGACCCATCGTGTCCCTGATTGTTTTTCACTTTCCACTTAAATTACATCTGGACTGTGATAGATTTTGGATCACAGCGCGTGAGCCTGATAACTTCAATATCTTGTTATAAAGGTTTTAAAAGAAGATACAAAATATTGTGCTCATCCAAGAACAAAAACAGGGAATATTTAAGAGTTTTCTCAGCCTGGGTTTTCATTTCAGTCCTTTCTCTTTCTCCCCATGTTTCTTGACTGTGTCTACAC
>NC_084973.1:31336981-31357641 GCF_963691925.1 Scomber scombrus
GAACAGATCCACATTAATGCAAGAAATGTGCAACCAGAGGAAAGAGGGAAGTTTATTCAGCGTTAATAAATCAACTGGTTTTATTGGACGTGTTTGCAGTGCGGGTCAGATGACACTGTGAGCTGTAAATGACAAGGAGACACACTACAGGAACATTTAAACCTAACTGAGGAAAAAGCAAGGAGAAAATATTTGGTTTGAATTGTTTCATGTAAAAAATATTCTGCATTAAAATGTAAGAATGTAGTTTTTTCTTCAGTTGGATGTTTATGGGTCAGTGATAAATAAGTTTTGGCAAGATGAGCAATTCAAAAATATCTTAAATAGTTTTAAATGCAGCATCAGGTTTGTTAAAATGTACATTTAGTATTTTTGTTGGTTTTATTTAATTTGAAATGACATTTGCACCATTTTTTACCAAAAGTAAGACTGAATGTTCCTGAAAATGTCAAATGGTGTAACCACAAAATATTTTATCACCTACAGTGTATTTAAGTGGACTTATACTAATAATGACTTCATTTAAAACATGTAAATGTTTCCTGATCTCCATGGTTACCAGAGTAAATGTAATATTTAGAACAATTGTATTCCATTACCTTTATTTAATATAAAAGTTATAATGTAAGATCATGCCAAACTAGTTGATATGGTGTTTTATTGAGAAGTTTTTATGGTTACACCACTTAGACATTTTTGCCATAATCCTCTAATATATTCTCTCTGCATCGTCATTCTTAAATTAGGAGTTTAACACCTAAAAACTCAACGTATCTGCTTCACCAGGACTTGGTCAGTGTAGTTTGATCAGAGTTGATTAAAAGCAACATTTTCCTTCTAACAAAAGCAAACAATCAACAACTTTCATCAGGTTTTTTTTGGCTGTTTTTTTATGAAACATTTTCAGGCTGAAAGGAAAAGTGGCAGCAAACAGTTTGAGCCAGGACAAGTTTCTAAAGATAGAGGTTGCATGTCGGTCATAACATTAAGACTCCTGAGGGTTTGATGTTGAATAATTGAAGGATTTAAGAAGCATTTTAGCACTAAAAGTAGCTTCTGTGTCAGAGAGAAGTTAGATGTGGTTCAGAGGAATCCACAAAGTCTCTAAAAGCTGCTCATGATCATGTGATGCAGGTTATATTCTGTATCTCATTTAACCCTCCTGTTGTCCTCCAGTCAAGTAAAGAAGGGAGGAAGAAGGAAAGAAAGGAGGAAGGGAGGGAGGAAGGATCGATTCGGTAGTACTTGGTATTGATTTTTTTTTTTTGAAACTTTAAACCAGGAGGGTCAAACTCATTTTCATTCAAGGGCCACGTATACAGCCCAATTAGATATCATGTGAGCCGGATCATTAAAAAGATGGAAGGAAGGAAGGAAAGGAACGAAGGAAGGAAGCAGAGAAGAAAGGAAGGACCGTCAGAAGGAAAGAAGAAGAAGAATGGAAGGGCAGAAGGTAGAAAGGGATGAAGGACAAATTGATGGAGGAAAAGAAAAGAAGACAGGAAGGAAAGATGGGAGGAAGGAGGGAAGGGAGGAAGGACAGACAGAAGGAAGGAAGGAAAGAAGGAAGCAAGGAGAGATGGAAGGAAGGAGGGAAGGGAGGAAGGACAGACAGAAGGAGGGGAAGGAAAGAAGGAAGCAAGGAAAGATGGAAGGAAGGAGGGAAGAAAGGGATGAAGGACTGAAGGAACGAAGGAAGGACAGACAGAAGCAGGGAAGGAAGAAGGAAGGAAGGAAAGATGGAAGGACAGAAGTTTAAATGCAGTTTAAACAAGGAAACAAGTGAAGCACCTTCCACTCAGATATAATATAGTTCTGGTTTGTTGTGTTTGTTGTGGTGCAGACAGCGACAGTTTGTCATTAACGTTCGTCCGATACGCAGACACACACACAATGGATATAAATATGACAGTTGGGATTATGACTTTAGCTTCGATAATGCAGCAGCCCTGCATCTGAAGCATTTAGCTTGATGCCTGTTCAGAGCAGCTTAAAAATAATCTGTAAATCCTGGATCACCCACGTTATAAGTATCAAATAATACAATACTGAGGCATCTAATGTATAAACTAATGTGTGTTTATGTAATAATTAAAGGTTATTTATACATTATATATATATTTATATGTGTGTGTTTTTCTATCTGCAGAGAGACTAAACGGTTACACCACTGGACCGAGAAGCCACCAGCCGAGAGACGTTGGACTGCATGAAGAGGACGAGTGACGGGACCTAGACCCCCCCTACCCCCCCCCTTACCCCCCCACCCACAACGACCCCCACCCTGCCTGGACATGGTGAGGCTCCTGTGTGCATCTGTTTATATGATGTTTAACTTTTCTTTTTGTTGCATCAGCAGTTATCTCCCCAAACTCTTTTTATCTGTTAAAGTGAAAAAGCTTTTTCTGCACAGGGGAGACTTTTATGTTATTGTTCCTGTTGGTGATATTTGGCACCTGGTGAGAAAGAGAGAGAGAGAGAGAGAGAGGGCAGTTTTAAATAATGACCATTATGAGCATGAGGGACGCCTGATACATATTCATCACTTGACACTATTAAAGAGAGAAAACTGCTGACTGTGCTATAAAGTTTTTAAAGCATTACATTATGTGTATATTATTATAGATGTGATGTACGGAGGGATCGTTAGTCGACACCTTTTCAGTCAGAAACTGCTTCTTTTTCTTTTGGTTTGTCACCATTTTTAATGGAGATGAAGAAAACAAGGACATATGATAATTTACCTATTTACATGTGTCTTTGAGTTGCATGCATACATTAAACCAAACTAACCCTTTTTAAATTTAAAAAAATGAAAGTTGAGGTGATTACAAAGGAGGTTACATCTGAAGTCAGACCTTTAAGGCTGCGTTCAGACTGCAGGCCAATCTGATTCAAGTCTGATTCCTTCTCAAATCCGATTTTTTAGGCCTGACTGGGCCACATTAATGACCAATCTGACAGGTTGCTGTGGCAACATCGTCGGAGCGGAGGCGTCATCTACCGTGTATTGTGTGATGTCATATAATTGTGACAGCAACAACAAACCGGATGTTAGAGAACGGAGCCATCTCCCCAAAGATTAATTAAGAATTTGGTTTGGTCCTCTGTCCAAGGACTGATGTTTTCTACGTCCTCCATTGATATCAGCTAGCAACAACAACTGGAATAAGCCTCCATTGATATCAGCTAGCAACAACAACTGGAATAAGCCTCCATTGATATCAGCTAGCAACAACAACTGGAATAAGCCTCCATTGATATCAGCTAGCAACAACAACTAGAATAAGCCTCCATTGATATCAGCTAGCAACAACAACTGGAATAAGCCTCCATTGATATCAGCTAGCAACAACAACTGGAATAAGCCTCCATTGATATCAGCTAGCAACAAAAACTAGAATAAGCGGGTCTGGTGTCGCATAGAGTGACGTAGTGTAGAGACGTAGAGCAGGTGTCACGGGCAGTCAAAACAGATTTGAGTGTTTGGAGCTGTTCAGACTCAGACTCATCTGTCCAAATGCGAAACTACCTCCCAAAGGTGGTTTCCATCTGGATTTCATGTGATTTATGACTGTTCAGACTTCATAAGAGCCATCTGGTTCCAATGTAGATTGGCTAAAAATCGGATTTTGGCTTGTAGTCTGAATGCAGCCTAAGATTTTACTCAGGAGGGTTTTTTCCTCATTTTTTAATATTTAACATGTTACTGAATACATATATTGATGTTTTTAATTCTTATATTATGTAAATAAATCATGATTTGGGCTTAAATGGAGTCACAGTACCAATTAAGCTCCATGCCAGACTTTTGACTTTTTTAATCAAATATCTTATATTTTATATTCCAAAATCTACGATGAACTAATGAATACTTTTTCAATTGAAAGATAAATGTTGCTTTATAAGAAATTTTCTCCTTTATAAATCATGTCAGTATCCATGAAAAACAGCTGAACTTTTCTAAAATAACCTTCACAATCCTGAGTATCATCTTTTTTTTTTTTTTAAAGTAGAAATTGCCAAACCTTTCCCAGTTCCAGTTTATCATTTGTGAGGATTTATTGCTTTTTCTTTGGTCTTTTGTGATAGTAAATTCAATGTTACGACCCTCTGAGACAGCTCTTTACCCAAGAAGGCCAAAACATAATAAAGAGACTCAGAATTGCCAAAAATTCAACCAATTTATTGACAAAAGAAACAACAATTTCTGACCAAAACTGATGAGTAGACCAAACTGAACACAAAGAGGCAAAGACTCCCACACAAGCCCACAAAGAGTCTAAATTCACATAAAAACTAAACCTAACAGAAACAAATAAAACACCCAGACCTGCCAAACAAACAAGAAACTAACAAAGACAAAGAACTAAACCACAACACAATCAATCTGCTGCTTTCAAGGCTGAGAAGTGGAATAAGAGACTGAACCAACGTTTCTCCTCCTCTATAAAAGTGCTGTCACAATCAGTCTGAATCAAGGCCGCCTGGGAAGAAACACACAACTTAGGAAATAAATGGGAGTGTTGTGTTATACCGATCTTATCCAGCAGGGGGCGAAATGTCTACAAAACAGATGAATAGATAATGAAAGTAATTGTTTAGTTGCAGCCGTGCTTGTTAGCAAACTGCTGCTTTATTCCTACATCCAGCAGTTACGGAGCAACATTATCATTCATTAGGAGTCGTGTTTCTGTCCACCTGCTGAATATAAAGTCCAATATTTACTCTCTTTTAGCTCTGTTGTTACTCTATACCAAGTCCTGAGGGAAATATCTAAAATGCTGCACTATGTTCTAGGTGTGGGAATCACCAGAGGCTCCACGATATGATATTATCACCATATATATATATATATATATATATATCATTGCAATTTTAAAGTCTGTGTAAAGTCAATTCATTGATTTGCTTCTAAACATATTCTACATGTTGGAAAATGGTTACAGAAAATATGTGAAAAGGCTGATAACTATGCAGAACTGAATTGTGGAGATAGAGCCTTAAACTGTTTCTCACCCTCTCATTTTTCATGACTTTCTGAGCCTGCAAAACATGGCCCCTCCCCTACTATATAAGACCGAGGGGCCGTTCTCCTCAGTGGTTAACCTGCCTAGTGGCCAGTTATTGTTACTACATCTAACACTACTACTACTACAGTTTGCCAGTTAGCCACCAAGCTAGCAGCAGAAAGCTCTCAGACGTTAGCGTCCATGTTTCAGGTAGCGGTGGTGATTTTGATTGACAGGTGACACTTGGTAGGGGGCGGGGCTTCAGTGTTTAGGAGCAGAGACAGGCTGATTTTTACCCAACTTTGATGCCAAATTTCATATATTTGGCGATTTTTATTTTATTTTTTATCATTCAAATTTGGCAGGGTGGTTAACAACACACTTTTCTGTGGTATGTCAAACTTACTTTACACTGACTTTAAATATATGGCGATATATTGCAATTCATTACCTTTTTTTCAACTGCAAAGGAAAAGTTCCTCCTACATGCTGACCTCACCAGACAAGTAACTAGTCTAGAGCCCTCTAGTGGACTGAAGAAGCAATTGATTTTATTATTCTAGTACTAAAAACCTACAATTTCTTTTGCAATTTATATAATAAAATATCAATATTTGGGGTCTGTCACCAGCTAGTCTGCAGCTAACTGTGTGTTAATTATCAACATATTCCTCATCAACAGTGTGTGTTGTTGCAAAGAATTATCATTGACTCTGCAGCTCCTCTCAGCTTTACAGAGCTTTATAGTGAGTTTCAGCTCGTTGTTTAACTGTCCGGCTGCAACTTTACTGTTCTGGTTCATTCTCATAGCGTTGTTTTTATAAAGCCACTGACCTTTACCTGCTCAGCACCAAATCTGACCAGCTGCTGCATTAAGTGGTCGCCATTATCAGATTGATCCAACATCTGAAAAGTGTTTTTTTGGAGTTTCCAAAACAGTTTTCCACCATCTGAAGAACATTTCTGATGGTTAAACTGTGTTTCTTCACTCTTGAATCCTGCAGTTTTTAGTGTGTAATGTGTTAGAGAAATACATGTTATAGATACTTTAACATGTCTTCTCTAGACTCAGCTTTACAGAGCTTTATTATAATAATGTATTTTATTTAAAGGCGCCTTTCAAAGCGCTGAAGCACTCCTTACAAGACACACACAGAACAACAACAACAGAACATCAAACAATATAAATCAGCTAACATTGATGTGGAAGTTAGTCTCATTTTTACAAAGATACATAAATGAATATGATTATGACTACATAGTGCAATAGTACAATGGATAAACAAAGATTGTGATTACATAGTCAGTGTGAGACAGAGTTGGAATCAGTGCGTTTTCAGGCGGGATTTAAATTGGAGACAGAGTCAGAGGTGTTTAATGTCTGCTGGGAGAGAGTTTGAAAGGCGGGGGGGCAGATAGGCTGACAGGTCGTGACCCCATGGTGGTTAAGTTGGCAGATGGTGAGTTCAAGCTCATTGTTTAGCTGTCTGGCTGCTACTTTACTGTTCTGGTTCAGGCTCAGTGCTCTCATAGCGTCTTTTTTAACCATTGTGTCGTTCTCCCGGGTCAAATTGACCCCGTCCGTTGTGACTGTTCCTTCTTTCGTCCGTCCTTCCTTCCTTCCTTTCCTTCCTCCCTTCCTTCTTTCCTTTCCTTTCCTCCCTTCCTCCCTCCCTCCCTCATTTCCTTTCCTCCTTTCCTCCCTCCTTTCCTTCCTTCCTCCCTTCCTTCCTCCCTTCCTTCCTTCCTCCCTTCCTCCCTCCCTCCTTATGTCCTTTCCTCCTTCCTTCCTCCCTCCTTTCCTTCCTTATTCCTCCCTTCCTTCCTCCCTTCCTCCTTTCCTTCCTTCCTCCTCCCTTCCTTCCTCTCTCCTTTCCTCCCTCCCTCCTTTCCTCCCTTCCATCCTTCCTTCTTCCTCCCTTCCATCCTTCCATCCTCCCTCCCTTCCTTCCTCCCTCCTTTCCTTCCTTCTTCCTCCCTCTTTTCCTCCCTTCGTCCTCCCTTCCATCCTTCCATCCTCCCTTCCTACTTTCCTTTCCTCCCTTCCTTCCTCCCTTCCATCCTTCTTCCTCCCTCCTTTCCTTCCTTCCTCCCTCCCTTCCTTCCTCCCTCCCTTCCTTCCTCCCTCCCTCCCTCCCTTCCTTCCTTCTTCCTCTCTTCCATCCTTCCTTCCTCCCTTCCATCTTTCCTTCCTCCTCCCTTCCTTCTTCCTCCCTCCCTTCCTTCCTTGACTCGAGGACACCAGGAGGGTTAATAACACTGTACTCTACCTGCTCAGCACCAAACAGTAATCTGGTGTTTCATTCTGAATCAATCACAACAACACTAATGATTGTGTATCTCAGTGTGTAGCAGAGTCTGGAGCAGTTTGTTTGTTATAGAAACTGTTTTGTTCTTTTTCCCTTAAAAAAAACAAACTGTCAATAATAGCTAGAGATCATTAATCGTGGGGCTGCCGTTGTTCACGAGGTAGAGCGGGTCGTCCAGTGATCATGAGTTAGGTGGTTCGATTCCCGGCTCCTCCAGTCCATTTATTGATGGTTTCTCGGGCAAAATACTGAAGCCCAAATTTCCCCGATGGCCACGATACTGTTTTCCTGCAATAAGAGAGGCTGCAGTTACAGGACCGCATTACTATTGACCCTAGTTATAAAGGCTCATTCCACCCAATTATTTAACTTTTATCTAACTATTTATAGTTTTAAAGGTTCATTTTTAACCCAAATATTACTTTAATATAACTACTTATAGTTTTAAAGGTTCATTTTTAACCCAAATATGACTTTAATATAACTATTTATAGTTTTAAAGGTTCATTTTTAACCCAAATATGACTTTCTGTCTAGCTACTTATAGTTTTAAAGGTTTAATTCACCCAAATATGACTTTAATCTAACTACTTATAGATTTAAAGGTTAACTTCACTCAAAAACTACTTTCAGTCTTGCAGTTTTTCATTATCAGGTAAAATAAAGATGCTATGCTCTTTGCAGTTACTAGATCTCAAGCAGATATTGAACTCATCACTCTCACACACACACACACACACACACACACACACTGTAAAAGCACTTTGAGTGGTTAAATAAGACTAGAAAAGCACTATAAGTACAGCCAATTTACCATTTATCATTATTCTTTAGAGGAATATGAGGACAGTCTGAGTCTGTGTTGCTTCACAGATGTTCGGCACTCTGCATGTGTCAGACGTGTGTCACCCTCCTGGGTAAATCTGCACAGAAACCCAGTTATTTCTGACGCGTGTGTGTGTATGTGTGTGTGTGTGTCAGATGTAAGTAAACGGCATCCACTGTCAAACCTCGCAGTGCAATTAATTAAAGCAGTGAATGTCGTTATCCTCTAACAGCGGCTGAACTCCCAGCTGTCTGATAGGTAACAAATAAAACATATCCAGGAATCCTCTCCGGGCGCTTTTACGAAAAAAGTCGTAATCTTTCATTTAAATCTTGTTAATGTTTGTGTGTACATGTGTGTTGATGGTTGTTGACACCGCCCACACACACACACACTCGCTGCTGCTGCTGCTACACGGCCTCGGATAACCCCTCCCGGGCAAGTTGGGGCGAGAGATTAGCCAGGTCGTGATGAATGACCCTCGCAAACTCCTTTTGCTACAAGCCCCAAAGACTCGTGGCCATGAATTATTAAAGCAGCGTCATAAATAACTCAACGGTAATGAGGGGTGCTTACACGCTGCAGGCAGGAGAGAGAGAGGAGAGGGAGAGAGGGAGGAGAGAGGGATGATTGAGGGAGAGATAGCAGTTTCACCTTGGACTTGATGCTCAGCGTGATGCTCGAGCTAATTTTGCACATCAACCCCCCCCTCCCCTCCTTTTTCTCTCTCTCTCTATCTCTTCCCCTTCATAGAGATAGAGGCTCCATCCCTGAGCACATGTCATAAATGTTAATGTTAAGTAACGGCGGCTGGGCTGTAACTAGGTCACGCAGAGATTGGCAGCAGCAGCTCAGGTCGCGTCAGGTTTTTTTTTAACTGTCATCGAGCTCGACTGTGACATCAGAGCTGCTGCATCACCTCACCGAAAACACACCGCCAACGCCTCCACCAGCAGCAGCACGACCACCACCAGCAGCAAGAGTTTTTATATTGATTCAGAATTGCAGTAAATCAACTTTTCTTTCCTCTTCACACCTCCAGCGTTTTTCTCTCTTTTCTGACGTTTTATAGACAAAAATTGATCATGAAACTAAAAAATTGTTGCAGCTCTTAAACTCTTTCATTCAAAGGCCACATACACACCAATTTAATCACATGGATCATTAAAAAGTGAAGGAAGGAAGGAAGGAAGGAAGGAAGGAAGGAAGGAAGAAGGGACAAATGGAAGGAAGGAAGGAATGACGAATGGAAGGAAAGAAAGGAGGGACAAAATGAAGGAAGGAAGGAAGGAAGGAAGGAGGGACAAATAGAAGGAAGGAAGGAAAGAAGGAAGGAAGGAAGGACAAATGGAAGGAAAGAAAGAAGGAGGGACAAAAGGATGGAAGGAAGGAAGGATGGAAGGAAGGAAGGAACGAGGGACAAAATGAAGGAAGGAAGGAAGGAAGGATGGAAGGAAGGAAGGAGGGACAAATAGAAGGAAGGAAGGAAAGAAGGAAGGAAGGAAGGACAAATGGAAAAAAGAAAGGAGGGACAAAATGAAGGAAGGAAAGCAGGAAGGACAGATGAAAGGAAGGAAGGATGAAAAGGGAGGACGGAAAAATGGAAGGAATAAATACCAGACAAGATGGAAGGAAGGAAAGAAGGAAGGAAAAGAAGACAGGAAAGAAACAATTGATGTTTATTTTTACTGTCACCGAGCTCGACTGTGACATCAGAGCTGCTGCATCACCTCACCCAAAACACCAGCAGCACCACCTCCACCACCAGCAGCACCACCTCCACCACCACCACCACCACCACCACCACCACCACCACCAGCAGCACCACCACCACCACCACCACCTCCACCACCACCAGCAGCAGCAGCACCAGCACCACCAGCACCACCACCAGCAGCACCACCAGCACCAGCAGCAGCACCACCAGCAGCACCACCAGCAGCACCACCATCAGCCAAGACTCTGACTAAAAGAACAGCGTGTTTAAGTTCAGAGATATGTATTCTGCTCGGCTTCCTCCAGCAAAGTTAACTGTCAACAATCATAGATTAGTTTCTCTGTAATTACCCAGAAGCCATCTGCTTTGATGATGGGGTTTGATGACAATGATAATCTTCTTTTCTTCTTTTTTTTTCTTTTTTACCATAAATGTAGTTTTTCATTCTGTCAATATAACATTACTCAGACAGTAAGTCTGAGAGTTTTAAATTGATTCATATTCGCAGTAAATCAACTTTTTTTTCTCTCCTCACACCTCCAGCATTTCTCTCTTTTCTGACGTTTTATAGACAAAAATTGATCATGAAACTAAACAATGTTTGCAGCTCTAGTTTCAGACTGTCTGCTACAGGAGGTTAAACTCGTTCATTCAAAGGCCACAGAGAGACCTATTTAATCTCATGTGGGCTGGATCATTAAGAAAAGGAAGGAAGGGAGGACAAATGGAAGGGAGGAAGGAAAAATGGAAAGAAGGAAGAGAAAACAATAACGAAGGAAGGAAAAGAAACAATGGATGAAATCAAGGAAGGAAGTAAGGAAAAGAAGAGAGAAAGGAAAGGTCTGGTCTACTAGATGAAGGAATGCGGACGGAGCTGCAACAATTAGTCGATTCATTCATTAGTTGAGTATCTTTGGACTGTTAATAAGACATTAGAAGACGTCACTTTGAGCTCTAAGAGATTATAAGAAGCATTTTATAGACTGATGGTTCTCTGCAGCTCTACTTTCAGACTTTCTACTAGATGTTGGAACCTGGCTGCAGGGTTTCCTCCCATTCAGCCACAGTAGCATCAGAGAGGTCCAGCACTGATGTTGGCTGATCAGAGTCTGGCTCACAGTGAAGCCCAGTTCATCCCAAAGCTGTTGGATGGGGTTGAGTTCAGATCTCTGTGCAGACCAGTCACCAAACTGGGACAAATCTTTGCTTTATTTATGGAGCTGGATTTGTGCTCAGAGGCTTTGTCATGTTGAAACAGAAGCAGATGAACACAATCTGTTATATAAAGTTATAAAAACACAAAGTTTAAAGTCTGCGTGCTCTGTGTTAGCATTCAGATTTCCATTCACTGGAACCATGAAACACAGACAGTATATTAAAGTTTTGGGGCGTTTTGTGTCCCATCTGCAGCATAAACGTAATGAACTGTAGAATAATGTTGAATTCAGAGACACATTCATGGTGTGATGGATATTTCTGTTAACAGCTGATAGAAGTTCCTCAGTGATGCATAAGCTGTGACAACTTTGATTTCCAGTGTTTTTAAAGTCTACGTTTCCCTTGTAGCTTCACTTTGACCCTCTGTCCTCTCGCTCTGAGTGTTTCCTGCTGTTGGACGATCAGCTGACTCAAACACAATAATAATAATAGAGCTAATTATCTCTCTCTCTTTCTTTTCTTTTCTTCCAGAGGTCGTTCCGATCGTTTGCGAACGACGACCGCCACGTCATGGCCAAGCACGCCAGTGTTTACCCGACGCCGGAGGAGCTGGAGGCCGTCCAGGCGCTGGTGTCCACCGTGGAGGGAGCGCTGAAGAAAGTCTCTGATTGGATGGACGGACTCAACAAACCCTCAGAGAAAACCTCCACAGACAGCGAGGAGGCCGGAGAGAAAGTAGAGGAAGAGGCTGCTGATATAAAGTACGTTACTACTGCTTTATTAACCCTACTGTTGTCCTCCAGTCAAGGAAGGGAGGGAGGGAGGAGGGATGGAAAGAAGGAAGGAAGGAAGGGAGGAAGGAAGGAAGGAAGGAAGGGAGGGAGGAGAGAAGGAAGGAAGGAAGGGAGGAAGAAGGAAGGAAGGAAAGATGGAAGGAAAGATGGAAGGAAATGAGGAAGGAAGGAAGGATAGAAGGGATGGAGGAAAGAAGAAAGGAGGGAGTGAGGGAGAAAGGAACAGAGGAAGGAAGGAAAGAAGGACAGGAAAGAAGGTAGGGAGGAAGAAAGAGAAGGAGGGACGAAAAGAAGGAAGGAAAGGAGGAAGGAAGGGAGGGAGGAGAGAAGGAAGGAAGGAAGGGAGGAAGAAGGAAAGATGGAAGGAAAGATGGAAGGAAAGGAGCAAGGAAGGAGGGATGGAGGAAAGAAGAAAGGAGGGAGTGAGGGAGAAAGGAACAGAGGAAGGAAGGAAAGAAGGACAGAGGAAAGAAGGTAGGGAGGAAGAAAGAAAGAGAAGGAGGGAGGAAAGGAAGGAAGGAAGGATGGAAAGGAGGAAGGAAGGATGGATGGAAGGGAGGAGGAAGGAAGGGAGGGAGGAAATAAGGAAGAAGGAAGGAAGGGAGGAAGAATGAAGGAAAGGAGGGAGGGAGGAAGAAAGAAGGAAGAAAAGAAGGATGGAGGGAGGGAGGGAGGGAAAAGAAAAAGAGGAAGGAAGGAAAGAAGGACAGAGGAAAGAAGGAAGGTAGGGGGGAAGAAAGAAAGAGAGAAGGAGGGAGGGAGGAAGGACAGACGGAAGGAAGAAAGGGAGGAAAGAAGGAACAGTGAAAACAGACGGGGTGAATTTGACCCAGGAGGACGACAGGAAGGTTAAAACATTTTGCTGACTCTGCATTTTTTAACTTATAGGAGGAAAAAAGTAAGATGAAAGGAATTTATTGCTCATTTCAGTTTATTTTTACACCACACTGCCACAGCTCATAAAACTGTGCTGTGCAGTTTATCTTCTTCATCGTCTTCATCGATGATACGTTGTGATGATCGGATGATTAAACAACGCTCAACAAACCAGATATAAATCCTCCAAACATCTGTGTGTTAGAGACAGTAAAGAGCTCGTAATAAACAGCAGAATATACGTGTTGTTGATTTATGATGTAGATTAATCAGTGTTTTAATTATCAGCTGTCTTTATTGTTTTTATGTTAAAAGGTGAAATGTACTCTGAGTTCAAATCAATCAATCAATTAATTATTATTTTTATTATTATTATTTATTTAGCAGCTTTCAATTCAGGCTAGTTTATATGAAGGACAATAAAATGCACATTATAAATAAATAAATAAATGTAGAAATAAATAAATGTAGAAATAAATAAATGTAGAAATAAATAAATAAATATAGAAATAAATTAATGTAGAAATAAATAAATGTAGAAATAAATAAATAAATGTAGAAATAAATAAATAAATGTATAAATAAATAAATGTATAAATAAATAAATGTAGAAATAAATAAATGTAGAAATAAATAAATGTAGAAATAAATAAATATATAATTAAATAAATGTAGAAATAAATAAATAAATACATAAATGTAGAAATAAATACATGAATACACGTAGAAATGTAAAATTAGCCTTTTTCACGACAAAAAAAGTATTTATTTATGCATTTATATATCTATATTTGTTTTTATTTATTTATTTATTGTCATTTTTTGTCCTTTATACGTGTAGTTCAAACTGCTTTAAAGGGAATGAATACAAATAAAAAGACAACAATTGAGACCAATGCATGCAAGAGAAAATTAAAAAATGATAAAAAATGTTTAAATATTTTTAATTTTACATTAACTAATTAATTATTGGCAAAAAGTTATTACGTTAGCGGCTTATTACATCAGCTAAATGATGACGTAATCAGCTGCTAGACGCCAGCTTATCAAGACTTCTCTTATTTCTCTCTGTGAGGATTTTTATTTCCACACAGCTCATAACAGACGTGAGAGGAATTTAACTTTAACTTTAAATAATTCAGCAGCAGCTCGTCCTCCAGGGGGCAGCGTCACCACCGTCACCACCGTCACCACCGTCACACCATTCTGTAGTAGGAACATGTTGACACTGACGGGTTTTGTGTGTTTTTTTAGCTTTATGTGACAGTAGATGGTATAGAGACCAGCAGGAAACACGGAAAGATTTTTTTTTTTCTTTTTTTAATAAGCTTTATTTATCACAGTAACAGTGCAGTAAACATAGAAACAAAAGAATAAACATTACATTAATAATACATGAAAAACAAATAAATAATACAAAAAAAAAGTATGCCAGGGGTCACGAGTAAAGAAAAATGTGTTTCTTGTTTTTAGCAGAGGATATTGACTTAAATACAATTCCAGTTCCAGTAACCCTGGTATATATGTATGTATAGGTATATATGTATGTATGTATGTATAGGTATATATGTATGTATAGGTATGTATATCTTCTAATAAACAAGGCTTTCCTCCTGACACCTGAAACACTAAAACTAAATAAAAACTAATGAAAATTCCGGAACTATAATAATAGTTCTGGAATTCTAGAACTATTATTATAGTTCTGGAATAATTTTTTACTATAATAATAGTTCCGGAATGCTAGAGTTCTAGAATGTGACGCTTGCTTTCTTGTTTCAGGCCGGACGCTCTGTCGGTGCTGTGCGGTGTGACGCGTGTCGGCCTCGTAGCCAAAGGTCTGCTGATCAAAGGAGACATGGACCTGGAACTGGTTCTGATGTGTAGAGAGAAACCCACCAAGCTGCTGCTGTACACCATCAGCGCCAACCTGCCCCTGCAGATCCAGGTACAGTCACTTCACTTCACTCTGCATCCACAATGAGCCATGAAAGCAACCGTAGCTTTATAAAGCATCGACGTGATCCAGCTTCAGTTACAGACCCTCGTCCTCAGAGACCCACTAGAAACTCTTCATGTTGTAAAGTTTGTGACATTGGAGAAAAGACACACTGACAAACTGACGTGAAGCAGAACATGATGATAATAATAATAGAAGAGATGTGACAATAGGTAGAGTGGACAGTATTTTAATATAGATAATATATAATGCATGTACACTACATTCAGAATTTAGCTTTTTTTGTAATAAATTAACAATTAAAAAAGCAAAAAACACATATTTGCTGGTTTCAGCCACTCAGAGATGAAAATTTTAAGCTTTTGCCGGAATGGACCTTTCGGCGGTCCAGTTCTGGCCCACGGGCCGCATGTTTGACACCCCTGGTTTAGAGGAAAATAAATAGGAGGAGCCAGCAGTGGTGTTTCTTATTATTCTTAAACCAGATGAAAGGATTATTTGTAGTGGAAAGGAAGGAGAGGAGGAGGAAGAGGAGGAGATGATGTGAAGTGGATATGATGTGAGAAAAAAGGAAATGGCTTGTGCTGCTGATACAATACTTCATTTATCTCTGCTGCTCTGTCTCCTTGAGATGTCTGAAGCCCAGACTGCAGAATAATCTACACACACACAAAACTTCTGACTGACTGCTGGGAATCTTTCAACCATTATTCCCATCGTCTATTCCCTACATTTAGAGTGCCAGTATTGTCTTTATCGAAGCCTTCAAACGGGTTTCCTCCCCCCTTCACCTCCTCTCTAAAGCATCTGCTAACTAACAAAGCAGCGCCAACATACACAGAGCCTAAATGTGCTTCCTGTGCCCCCCCCCACACACACACACACACAGTTAATTACCTGCCATAGCTGCTGCGCGTGCTTCATCATCAAGGGGAGGAAACCCGTTTGAAGCTCTCATTTCCTGGACCGAACTGTGCAGAGATTGACAGGCAGAGGTGCTGATGGATGAGGTCATTTCAACGCAGGGACGAGAGAGAATGCATGTCAGTGAAGGCAGCACGGATCTCTAAGAGGAGGGAAAAAACAAAAGCAGATAGTTTGTCTGCAATAACAACGCGGAGGAGAAGTGAATGAGATGTTGGAGCAGGAAGTGTTTGTGTCTTTTTAGTTGTGACAAAAAAATGCAGTTTTTCTGTCTGTCAGCAGCAAAATATCATGATTTATTTATTTTATATACATACTGGAACATGTCAAATAAAAGCTTTTATTAATAGGCAAGGCAACTTAATTTATATTTATATAGAGCATTTCATCATAACATCGTAACTCAATGTGCTTTATATAAAACAAACATTTAACAGTTAGAATTGAAAATAAAAAACATGCAATTTGAAAAATAAAAATAAAACCGAATAATAGTAAAAACATGGAAACATTAAAACATACATTTAATAACAACTGATGATCTCTCTTATAAATCATATCAGTATCCATGAAAAACAGCTGGACTTAGATGTAAGGAAGGAAGGAAGGAAGGAAGGAAGGAAAGAAAGAAAGAAAGAAGGTAGGAAGGACAGATGGAGGGAACACTTACCCTAACAGCTGAACTTAGATCTTAGGAAGGAAGGAAGGAAGGAAGGAAGGAAGGAAGGAAGGAAGGAAGGAACTAACAAACGAAGAAAAGAAAGAAGGAGGGGAGGAAGGACAGATGAAAGGGAGGAAGGACAGAATGAAGGAAGGTGGGAAGATCAGCATCTCTTCCTTCTGTCCTTCTTTCCTCCCTCCTTCTCTCTTTCTTTCCTTCCTCTCTCTTTCCTCCCTTCCTTCTTTTCTTCCTTCCTCCCTCCCTCCTCATTTCCTTCTTTTCTTCCTTCCTTCCTTTCCTTCCTCTCTTCCTTCTTTCCTCCCTCCCTCCTTCCTTCCTTCCTTCCTTCCTCTCTCCTTTCCTTCCTTCTTCCTTCCTCCCTTCCTTCCTTCTTCCTCCCTTCCTTCCTTCTTCCTCCCTTCCTTCCCTTGACTCGAGGACAACAGGAGGGTTAACAGAAAAATGAACACTGCAGTCAGACACAATTAAGCAGAAATTGACCAAATGTTTCCATAAGTAGAAGAAGAGTTATTAGTTCAGCATCAACGGACCAATCAGAGGTTGGATTACCTGATGAAGCCGTCACTGCAGCAGAGGCAGAGTTTCATTCCTGAATAATTTATCCTTTAGTCGTCTCCTTTCTCTTTCTTCTTTGTCAGACGAGTGTCGATGCAATTCAACACTTTCTGTATCTGTTTCAAAGTCGAATCCCAGAGCAGGAAAGAGAGGAGGGAAAGAAAGAGAGGAGGGAAAGAAAGAGAGGAGGGAAAGAAAGAGAGGGACGGTTCAGTGCTTTCATTCCTTCACCACAACAAAAAATCTGATTTCTGGGAGATTAACCTTCCTGTCGTCCTCCCGGGTCAATTTGACCCCGTCTGTTTTGACTGTTCCTTCTTTCCTCCCTTCCTTCCTTCCTTCCTTCCTTCCTTCCTTCCTTCCTTCCTTCCTTCCTCCCTTCCTTCTTTCCTCCCCCCTACATTGCTCCCTTCCTTCTTTCCTTTGTCCTTCTTTCCTTTCCATTGTTTAAGACACTTTTGAATTCCTCATCTTGCCAACCCTTATTTAACACTGACCCATATACCAAATAAACTAGTTAATGAATTAATAAAATGATTGTTAGTTGCAGACCTAAAACAAAGAATAAAGCCTCTAATTGAAGCCTGTTTCATATAAAAGCCTGTTAGGGTAAATAAACGATGTCTATTTAAACATATTTTACTATTAACAGTATTAATATGTACGATTTGCTTTGTTTAAATAAAAGATTAAATGACTCCTCCAGTGATTCTGCATGTTGTTCAGAGTTCAGCGGCTGCATCTTGTTCTTCATCAAGCAGCAGCACGAGTCAATGTTTGCAACTGCTATATTCGATTCCTTAATTAATCCTGCCTACCCCCCCCCCGCCCCCCCTCCTGCCTTGCAGACAATGACGGAGGACAAGTACGAGGTGCGGTCGTGCGTTCCTGAAGCAGCCATCCAGGTCTGCAGCGCCAAAGACCCGCAACTCACGCTGAAGATCACCCTCTCCTCCTTAGCCATGCGGGAGGAGCGCAGCACCACAGAAGAAGAAGGTATTACCCCCTTCGTCTTCCTCCTCCTCTACCTCTTCCTCCTCCGTCCCCTAACCCTCCTCTACCCTCCTGCTCCTCCTTTACTTGTTTTTTTTTGTTTTATTTGACCTTTTTTTTATGTGAGAACAGAAGAAGGGGATGAGAGAGGAAGAGGAAGAGGAAGGTATAGAAGTACAATGAAATCTGAGAAAGGATGATACACTGAAAGAGGGGCTGAAAGCTGAGGGGGGGGACAGGATAAAAAAGAAGGGGATGATATGGATCTGGGTCAAGTGTGGTGAAAAATAGCAGATGGCCAGTGAAGGATGATTTCTGAGGGGAATGTGTTGGCTTGTAAAGGAGACGTCTGTCTCAGGTGTGTTTGTATCATCCTGAAATGAAAGGATCCAAAATCAGAGAAAAGAGAAGATACAAAAAATGTTTTAAAACACATTTATTTTTAAGGAGTTTAACCCTCTTGTTGTCTTTGACACAAGGAAGGAAGGAAGGGTGGGAGGAAGGAAGGGAAGGTAGGAGGGAGGGAGGGAGGAAAGAAGGAAGGGGGGAGGGAGAAAGGAAAAGAGGAAGGAAGGAAAGGAAAGAAGGAAGGGAGGAAGGAAAGGAGGAAGGAGGGAGGGAGGGAGGAAAGAAGGAAGGAGGCAGGGAGGGAGGAAGAAAAGGAAGGAAAGGAAAGAAGGGGAAGGGTGAAGGAAAGGAATGTTAGGAGGGAGGGAGGAAGGAAAAGAGGAAGGAAAGAAGGACAGAGGAAAGAAGGAAGAGAGGAAGAAGGAAGGATGGGAGGGAGGATGGAAGGAGGAAGGAAGGAAGGAAAGGATGGAGGGGAGGAAGGAAAGAAGGAAGGGAGGAAGGAAAGGAAGGTAGGATGGAGGGAGGAAGGAAGGAAGGAAAGGATGGAAGGGAGGAAGGAAAGAAGGAAGGGAGGAAGGAAAGGAAGGTAGGAGGAAGGGAGGAAAGAGAGAGGAAGGAAAGAAAGAGAGAAGGAGAGAGGAAGGAAGGAAGGGAGGAAAGAAGGAATAGTCAAAACAGACGGGATCAATTTGACCCGGGAGGACGACAGTTAGAGGTGTAGTTTACCGAAAGTAATTTACCTCTTTTTGACCAGAAGCGATGGAGAGAAAAAAAAAACCAACCAAACACATTGATTGGATTTTTACTGTAAGTGGAGAAACGTTTGGCATCGGTGTTTGTTTTTCTTTCCTCTCAAACGGGAATGAAATTAAAAAATGACTGAAAGGAGAGTCAGAAGTGAAAGTGAAGAGCAGCAGCATGATTGAGTAGACAGTCCCATTGTGGTCGCCATGGTCCCTGTTGGGGGGAGGAGGGGGGGGGGGTTCAGTCGAGCCATCATCACACAAACAAAGGTAGAACAATTGGATTCTGCCAAATACAGGAAGAGCTGCAGCTGTTTGAGTCACAACAACATTCTCCCTTCAGGACAGTGTGTTTGTGTCTCATGCAGGTTTGATATACATAAACAACTCTGTCCCTGTTCCTCTCCTGTGAACTCACTAGACAAAAGCAGAACAATGTTTTCTACACTTGAAAAGTATAAAAAAAAATGGGTTATTCATATTTCAGGATGGTTCCTTGAAGAATCTTCTCCTTATTTTTTGGTTTTATAGAGATTGTAATAAAGGGTTGGGTTCTCATCAGCTGATTAAAGGTAGGGTATGTTATGTTGTTCAGAAGCACTTTTTGTTATACTGGGTGAAATGGTCCTTCTATTATCAGAGGTATCAATACATTATGACTTTAGAAAAAGGAACAAAAAAAAATCTGACCTCTGTGACAGCCACAGGACTGATAAAACTCCGACCAACCCATGCTCTTCGCACCGAAAAGCAAAAACCAATCAGGTGCCTTCATGTCTAGTTCTGCGTCCTGTTACACTTACTGCTCTAGTTGCTGAAACTTGATTCTACATTTAAAGGTGTTTTTAATGCTTTTCCCCACAAAAAAGTTGGATAGAATATGTAAAACAGCAGACTACTCAAGTAAGCACAGTGTACTGCTCAGAAGTATGTTATTTAAGACACATCATTGGTCTTTTTTGGGGGTTTTTTAGCAATTAACCAAACATACGTAGATAGCAGCTTCTCATTTAATCGTCACTAATTAATGTTCTGTAATTTGCTCAAATGCCAAAAAATGTTTTAATTTGGTCTAATCTTGTTTAAATCTCCTCTTCAAACCATTGGACGCCATGCAAGAAGCCAACAGATTCGATCTTGTGATTTAAGCAAAATTCGTCGCATTCATCGATTTTCTCGTTACTTAGAATTTTTCTCTGAGGTACGAACCAAAATGTACGAACTCAGACCTGGTTTATAACTCATGAACAGATTGTCTTAGAAACTCTTGTTTAAAAATGTCTTAATCTGAATTACATTGTTGTTTAAATATGAGACAGATATGTAATTAAACTAAATCCAAATTAAGTATTCTGTTCATTATATCACCATAACTAGTGCTGCCAGTTTACTGTTGACAGGTTTTAGATTTATATTGTTGTTGCAGCAGCTTTTATATTTCAGTCGTCGCCTTCTCGTAAAGCTGTAATATTCTCTCCTCTAATATCTCAGTGACTGGCACATTACTGACCACCTCTCATATCAGACATGGACTGATTTACTTTGGAAAAGACGCTTTTTTAGCTTCCTCTATAAACTGTGGTGTCTCAGGCTTTTTCAGACAACAGAAGTAGATCAGATTGATTAAACACTGGACAGCAACAACAGCAGAGTTAATTATCACGTATAGATTCATGCATTTTATAATAGAACAATGCAAAAGGTCCTTAAAGCCATTCGTCTTCTATTCATGCCACCAAAACAAAAAATGTTCTCTTCAG